>NC_061514.1:12604163-12784167 GCF_022539505.1 Lolium rigidum | reverse complement strand
CATAACAAGTATTCTCTATTCATCGGATCCCAACAAACGCAACATATAGAATTACAGATAGATGATCTTGATCATGTTAGGCAGCTCACAAGATCCAGACAATGATAGCACAATGGGGAGAAGACAACCATCTAGCTACTACTATGGACCCATAGTCCAGGGGTAGACTACTCACACATCACACCGGAGGCGACCATGGCGGCGTAGAGTCCTCCGGGAGATGATTCCCCTCTCCGGCGAGGGTGCCGGAGGTGATCTCCTCGGATCCCCGAGATGGGATCGGCGGTGGCGGCGTCTCCGGAAGGTTTTCCGTATCGTGGTTCTCGATGCACCGGGGGTTTCGTCACGGAGGCTTTAAGTAGGCGAAAGGGCAAGTCGAGAGGGGGCACAGGGGCCCCAGATGACAGAGGCGGCGCGGCCAAGGGGGGCCGCGCCGCCCTAGGGTTTGGCTCCCCTGTGGCCCCACTTCGCTTCGTCTTCGGACTTCCGGAAGCTTCGTGGAAAAATAGGCCCTCGGGCGTTGATGTCGTCCAATTCCGAGAATATTTCCTTACTAGGATTTCGAAACCAAAAACAGCAGAATGACAAGAATCGGCACTTCGGCATCTTGTTAATAGGTTAGTTCCAGAAAATGCACGAATATGACATAAAGTGTGCATAAAACATGTAGATAACATCAATAATGTGGCATGGAACATAAGAAATTATCGATACGTCGGAGACGTATCAGCCAGCAACGAGGAAGCCGACGCTCTGGCGAACATCGGATCCATGTGTTCCCCCATTCCAGACGGTGTATTTTACGAAGTTATCAGTCAACGATCGATAAAGGAGAAAGCATCGGCACCTCCAAAATCATCGGCTGACGATTCAGAGGCAAGCTTGCAACAAACTGTCGAAGAATCTCCACCTCGATCCGTAGAGCAGGTCCTCCTCCTCGAACCCCTGTGGACCAAACCATTTTTAGCATACTTAATAGAGCAGCAACTACCAGAGGATCCGGTGGAAGCCAGGAGAATTGTGAGACGATCAAAGGCCTTCACCGTGGTAAATGGAGAACTCTACAAACGTAGTATCTCTGGCATCTTTCAAAGATGCATCGCTATCGACGACGGAAAGGTTCTGCTACGCGAGATACATGAAGGAACCTGTGGGCACCACGCAAGCAGCAGGGCCCTTTTGGCGAAAGCTTTCAGAGCAGGGTTTTACTGGCCAACGGCAGCATCAGACGCACGAGATCTGGTCCTAAAGTGCTACCCTTGTCAGCATTTTGCACCAAAACCGCATGCCCCTGCAACAGATCTGATGACGATACCACTCGCGTGGCCCTTCGCGAAGTGGGGACTCGACCAAGTTGGACCGCTGCCAAGATCATCGCCTGGGGGTCACACATATCTACTGGTTGTAGTCGACAAGTTTACCAAGTGGATTGAGGTTGTACCTGTTCGAAATCAGAAAGCCGAAACCGCCGTCCAGTTCTTCAGGGGAATAACTTGTCGATTCGGCATGCCCCACAGTATCGTCACAGACAACGGAACTAATTTTGATTCCAAAAAGTTCTGGAAGTTTTGCGACGACGGTGGCATTAAACTAAAATTCGCTTTGGTAGCACATCCCCAGACCAACGGCCAGGTCGAAAGGATCAACGGTCTAATAGGAGATGGCCTCAAGAAACGCCTTACGGGTGCGGCTGGAGCTTGGGTCGAAGAATTGCACTCCGTGCTTTGGATTTTGCACACTACACCCAACATGTCAACCCAGTACACCCCGTTCTTCTTGGTATACGGAGCCGAAGCAGTTTTGCCAGCCGATGTTCGGTTCGAAGCCCCTCGGGTGACCGCGTACACGGAAGCTACTTCCAACAACGCGTTGCAAGACGCCGTGGACCTCCTTGACGAAGCGCGGGACATTGCCTTGGCAAGAACAACGGTGTATCATCAGGCATTAAGAAATTACCACAGTCGACGAGTACGCAATCGAAGCTTCAGTGTTGGAGATATGGTACTGCGACTGAAGCAAGAGAGATCTCTGAAGCTCGAATCTCCATGGGAAGGACCGTTCATCATCACTAAAGTGATACCAGGGGGAGCTTATCATCTCAAGAACCCAGCTTCGGGTCAAGATGTTGAAAATCCATGGAACGTTGCACATTTGCGACGGTTCTACGCATAGGATATAATTATCCTCTTCTTGTTATTTGGCAACTCCTAAGCTTGTCTTATGATATGAATAAAATATCTGATCAGGTTTTTTACCTTTATTGTTCCAGGCCTCATTATCCGAACAAATTGTTCGGGGCCCTTGTCATTGGCTCTTACTCCCATCGGGAGCGCAGGCCAGAAACACGCTCGCACACGTGTCATTAATTAAATACTCCCATCGCGAGCTAAGGTTAATGACACACAACAACCCATCCAAGCCTCGAGAAAATACGCGAGTGCTGCAATCGATGGACGTACTATCACAAACAAGGCTCAAACCGGTGCACCGCGTGACGAAGCCAAGCGCCTAAATCCCTCGATTATTCGACGGGTGTCGCTCTTACAGAACTTACGTATCGACTCCGCAATAAACTTGCAATTACAACGGAGTCGTCGGGTTAGCAGGCTGACTTGATCACTCATCCGCCCTCGACAAAAAATTATTAATCGAATTAGCAAATTCACCAAAAGTACATGATGTGCAAAACACACATTAAATTTATATGAGATTATCCCTTGCAGGTACAAGGTCATTACATACATATGAATGCATAAATTCATGGCAGGTTTCCCTGGTCCTCTCGGGCCTTCAGATCCCTCTCAATACCTGTTTCCATCCGTGAGATGATAGGGACGCAGGATTTCTAGCAATATCGTAATACTGGTCTAAACTCCTATTGGTGTTTGCTATGGCCTCCAAATCTAAGGTCGGATGACACGCTAACACTGAAGCGAAGGCAAGTTCAGCGCCGGCCAGGAGCTCTTTTCACACCAACAGTCGAATCCTTTCAGGGGTCTTGAATCGAGTAAACAGAGCAGATAAAGTTTCGGGTGCTTGGTCCAGAGGAAACAATGTTCTCCAGACCATCGAGAGATGAGCATGGAACTTGTCAAAGTAGTAGTGCACCTTCTCTGCTCGATGTTCAAATTTTGCCACGGCAACAGCCTTCGGTCGATGGGACCACAACTCATGCTTCGGGTGAGCTACATCGGTCATCGCTTCGATCTTTTCGTGGATCCTCTTGTTTTCCTCTGATTCGTCAGAAGCTACGACTGTCAAGAGGCAAAAATCAGCTAAAGGATATTCAAGCTTCGATAAAAATCGACGGATGGACAAGCACTTACAGCTCAAGCTTTCAGTAGCAACACGGAGACGATCGAGAGCGTGTTGTTCAATGGCAGTCGCAATCTCGCTCTTTCTTTTCACCCACGCCGCCATCGCGTGAAGGGTGGTAATATCTTTGTTCAATCGGGATATTTGATCCTGCAAACGACGAAGAAGATCAGATTCATCGCTAGCTGAAGGATTTAAAGAAGGATCGGCACGAGAAGAAGATGAAGGAATCTGCAGCACAATTCTCAGCTCAGAATAGCATTAATAAAAACTCCCATCGGGAGCGCTGGAGCGTATATATTACATTCAAAAGATTGTTGGTGCTGGCAACAGAGCCAGAATAAGACAAGATTGGGTTAAACTATATCAGGCCTTAATTACAACTGACCGAGCAAGCATTCATTCAAGGAAGAGTTGATGATGAGTCGGGGGCAGCTTCAGGCGCAGTTTTGGTATTCGCCTCGTCAACCAGCTTGAGGAGTTGATTAGCACATGTTACTGCCGATTGTTTGAAGGGCTCAAGGTTGATTAGGCAATTATTGTCATCTACAGGCAATGCCTTAGATAACTTTTCTAGTTCAGAGCCCAGCCCATGACCCATTAGCAGCTGGAAAGTAAGTACCGCTCCAAACAAATGGGAACGACGCTTTAGTACCTCCACAGGCTCAGGCTCAGAAGGGTCGACGAGGAAAGCGTCTACCATCTCGCCAAGAGTCTTGTCCTGCTTCATCTTTGGGAAAATCATTAAGAATAACCTCGATAAACGCTCCCTTGGTTCTTTGCAAAAGTCTGAGAACTTGGACGTTGGACTCAGCAGCGAGTGACAAGGCGTCAGACATGGAATCCTCCCGAAGCTTGCGAGCCCGATTGATGGTTATATCGGCAGCACCAGGAAGAAGATAGATAAGCAACCTAGAGGAAAGTACTGGAAAAAAGATATGCGCCAAGGAACTTACCCAATAAATTCGCAATGGATTCACGGAGGACGCCCTCTTTTTCATCGGCTGCGACTGCAGCCTCGCGTCTAGCATCTTGCTCATCCTTCATTTTTTTGCTTCAGCTTCTTCAGTTCATCCTTCAGCGAGATGTTTTCATTTTTAGCATCGGCTACAAGCCTGTTGGCTTCCAGCACTTGGTCAGCCGAAGTCTTGATGGTCTTCCGAAGATGAGCATTTTTAGACTCCAGACGAGTGAATTGCTCAGCAAAATCTACCACAACGTCAACTGTGGCATAAATCGGCTGCGAGGTAAAAAGCCAAGAAACCTCAGTCGAATATGGAAATTCAGCGAAAAAGAAGGAAGCCAAGTCGAGTAAATCACTTACATGGTCGCGAGCAGCCGATGGAACGGGAGCGCTGCCAGAAGGGATAACCTTCAACACCGGAATCTTTTCCACGGTCGTCCTTGAGGGCGGCATTGGTTTGGCAGGCGAAGGGTTCGACTCCTTGGCTGACTCAGACTTCCCAGAGAATAACTTAGCCCTCTTTGCAAGAGGAACATCGTCGTCATCATCAGAGCTGATTGGAAAGCAAGGATGATCAGCATGCAGAATGAAGAAGGATAGTTACGAAGGGAAAAATAGATACTCACAGGTCCAGGTCATCTTCGACAGCAAAAAAGCCTATCGAACTTTTCACAGCAGGGGGAGGCGATGCGGTTTCATCGGCATCATTATCTTGCCCGCTAGGACTTGATTCAGCCGTTGTGATAAGGTCCTCGTTTATCCTCTTACACCGCCTGCTCGTGGTGAGAGCATCATCTTCGGGAGCTTCGTCCTCCTGGACGTCACTGTCCTCAAGGATATGCTGGGCATCCTCAGTCTCCTCAGAGTCATCATCATCATCCTCTGGTTCCACACCGCTTTCGGGTGTAGGAGGATAGCATTGAGCCATGGTGGAGGCCTGTTGACAGGAGAAAAACCAGTGAAAAGTCGAAGAGCGGCACAATGATAGTAATAAGAGCAAGTAACAGTAAGAGCTACCTCAGCCGGAAGGTGTTTGAGATTGTATGGGGGGCGAGCCGAGGTCAGAACAATGGTGTCCTTCATGCTGAGGCACGTCAGACGACGCACCTCGTCGCGAAGCTCATCATCCGACAGGTCGGCAGAGCTGACTCTTGACTTATCATCCTTGCTAAAGTACAGCCACAACTAGTGGGGCCGGGACATCAGCGGTTGCACCCGACGTTGTAAGAACACTCAGACTACCTCAGTGCCACACATCGTTAAGCCTCCTGTGTTCTTCAGATCTACGACCTGGTCGAACAGCTTGTCGGCTACGGTGCTTTCTTCAGGAGACAGGGCGTTTCGCCAGGACTTCTTCGGCTGAGCCACCAGGACGTCCTCAAACGGAGGAAGATTGGAGCGCCGCCCAGACACCGGAGTATCTCGCAGATAGAACCATTTGTTGCACCAGCCCTGGACAGACTCCTTCATCGTGTAGTTGAAGTAATCAACTTCTGTTCTGATAACAAAGCCAACGCCACCAACGACGGGGGGGGGGGGGCATTCCTGTCGTTGTGACGCTTGACGTAGAAGATTTTCCTCCAAAGACCCCAGTGGGGATCAATGCCGAGGAAAGCTTCGCAGACGGTGATGAAGATGGAAAGATGGAGAATGGAATTTGGGGTCAGCTGCCAAAGCTGGATCCCATAGAAGAAAAGAAGAGAACGAAGAAATTCGTGGGCAGGAAGAGAAAGCCCACGAAAAAGAAAGGCGGCGAACATAACAGTAAAGCCCTTCGGGGGCTTTGGGCGAGAAGCTGGACCTGGAAGACGAATATCGTCGTCAGACGGGGAAATGAGACCGAGGGTGCGCAGCCTGTTCACCTCGCGGTTGGAAATGGTGGAGGCGCCCCAATCGCGGCTAACCTTGGTCGCGCCTGAGGCGCTGGCGCTCTTCTTCTTGCCCATGGTGCCCGGAGTCCTTGAGAAAAGGAACAGAGGTGAAAGGAAAGGTTGGGGAAGAAGATGAGCAGTGTGGAAACATGAAAAGTGAAAACAACAGGAAGGCTCCCTATTTATGCCACGGGATTGATGGGAAATCATGGCCATAACTCCATAGACATCGTGGGAAGTGGACAAGATCTAGTCGTACACGTGTCGCTCCGAGAGGAGAACGGAACCGGAGGCCCATTATTCCCACGATGTGCGAAAATCGAGGAGGCGCCTCGGTCAGTACGCATGCACTGGTCATTTCCTAAAAACTGCCCGCGCAGAACTAGGGTGGGCCCATCAGGTCAAGTCTTGTTAATCAAACCACAGCACTGGTTGCGTCATCAGTGATGTCATGAAGCCCGCCGGAAGCATCCGAAGAAAAACGAAAAGCATCGGATGGTCAGCTCGAGTCTGCACCCGGTCACAAGCGCTCGTGCCCAGACTCGGGGGCTACTCCCATCGGGAGCGCTGGACGCGCACCCGATAAACATGAACTTGAAGATATTCCTGTGAAGAAGTATTTGAAGAAAAGGATGGAATGCTCAGCTCGAGTCTGCACCCGGTCACAAGCGGCCGTGCCCAGACTCGGGGGCTACTCCCATCGGGAGCGCTGGACGCGCACCCGATAAAACTTTTTTGCACTCCAGGATCATGTCCGGGGACTTGATTCTGTGTAGGGTAACGTTGTTTTGCCATCGGCAGTTAACCAGCAAAGCTGGGCACGTTACTCAATATCCTTTACGCGTTAAAACCTTACTGAAAAATACAAGCCCCGGTACAAATGTATCGGGTGACCTATGAAGACCTGCAGAAAACTTTGGCAGAAGAAGACGTTCGAGTAGCACAACTTGAGTCTACGCACGGATCGCAAACATCCGCACCTAGACTCGGGGGCTACTCCCATCGGGAGCGCTGGACGCGCACCCGATAGAAGAAGATGATGTTGTTACAAGATGGACAAGAACAATCAAGGGAGAAGAACATTCGGTGGAGGCATGATTTAGTCTCTACCCGAAATATCTTCGGCTAGACACTCGGGGACTACTGACGTGGGCATTACCCTTCGAGTAACTGACATTGCCCTATCCTGTGCGGCCCAACTGGAGGCCCATGAAGATACCCGATGGCAAGACGGGCCACTAGGACGGTGCTGGAGAAGATTACTTGAAGAACAAGACAAGAGAGGAGCCGAACAAGGAAAGTTTAGAGCTAGGTCTTTTGTAAACCTAGTCGTACCCGGACAGATCCCTTGAGACTTGGCCTCCTATATAAAGGCCAAGAGAGGGGCTGCCGAGGGACACACAATCAATCTTAGCAACTTTAGCCACCATAAGTCTAGAGCTAGGTCGCCGTAGCACTTAGCCTCTCGACGAGATCACAGCCGAAACCTTCGGCACCCCATTGTAACCCGATATTTTCATAATCAAGATCGGACGAGCGGGACGTAAGGGTTTTACCTCATCGAGGGCCCCGAACCTGGGTAAATTTCTCTCCCCGCTTGTCTATTAACCGATGTCTCGTGTCAGCCTACAGGATTCCATCAACCCTAAGCCCCAATCGGAGGGCATTTCCGAGGAGTACCCTCGACAATGGAGCATCAAAAACTATAGATACGTTTGAGACGTATCAGATAGTCACAGAGTGATATGAAGATTGATCTTATTAGAGTTGAGCCTATTGGAAGTACGTCTTGAAGAAGAAGATGGAGTACGTGTGCTCCCATGTTTATATTCAAGACATCAACACTATGAAGAAAGAAGAAATGAAGTGCAAGTTTAAGATGAGCCATCTCAAAGAGATCATGTGCTTGAAGCTTGCCATCCATATGACGATCATAGATATATGAAGATATGCCGAAAAATAGCTCTCCCATAGTGGTTTATGGGAGATCAATACGCAATACTTCATCAAGCAAGAACAATCAAGAAAGGTGTTCCATCTTGAAGATGTCAAGATTTTCATCATCTATCTCAAATGGAATGCGCAAGGTTAAGGTTTCTTCTTGATAGGGTTCTGATGGTGCTCCGGTGATGGCGCCAGACAATCTTGTTGGCAGTTGTTGTGGAAGCGGTTGGGCAACCCCAAGAGGAAGGTGTGATGAGCACATCAGCAAGTTTTCCCTCAGTACGAAACCAAGGTTTAATCGACCAGTAGGAGAAAGGCGTGACTTCTGAAGGTGTTGTTGGATGACTAGTGGTGGGGTGCACTACAGGCGTCAGCAACAACATGGAACCTGCACACAACACAACCAAAGAACTTTGCCCCAACATGTAGTGAGGTTGTCAATCTCACTGGTTTGCTGAACACAAAGGATTGGACGTATCGAGTGGAAATAGATGTTTGCAGAAAGTAAACAGAACATAATTGCAGTAGAATTTATCAGTAAAGAAAATAGGACCGGGGTCCACAGTTCACTAGAGGTGTCTCTCCATAAAGATAAATAGCATGTTGGGTGAAGAAATTACAGCTGGGCAATTGATAGAATATCGACCAATACATGACAAGATGATTACTATGAGATTTGATATGTACATTACAACATAATACATAGACCGTAATCCAACTGCGTCTATGACTAATAATCCACCTTCAGGTTAGCGTCCGCACCCCTTTCAGTAAGTTGCAAGCAACAGATTATCGCATTAAGCAATGTGTGTAAAGTAAACAATAGAATTACCCTCGGATAAAACATTGTTGTTTTCTCCCTAGTAGCAACAGTACATCTACAATCTTAGAAGTTAAACGTCACTCTTCCAGAAAACTAGAGGCATGAACCTACTATCGAGCATAAATACCCCCTCTTGGAGTCACAAGTGTCCACTTGGCCAGAGTTTCTACTAGCAACAGAGAGCATGCAAGATCACAAATAACATATGACATGAATATATAACCAATCTCAACATAGTATACAATATTCATCAGATCCCAGCAAACCAAACATATAGGATTACATAAAGATGATCTTGATCATATAGTGCAGCTCACAAGATCGATAGATGAAGCCCAAAGTGGAGAAGACAACCATCTAGCTACTGCTATGGACCCATAGTCTAGGGATGAACTACTCACGCATCACTTCGGAGGCGGGCATGGCGATGTAGATGCCTCCGGCGATGATTTCCCCCTACGGCAGGGTGCCGGGAAGAGCTTCAGAACCCCACGAGATGGGTTCTGCAATGACGGCCGCGACGGAACTTTTTCTGGATGGAGGCTCGGGTATCCAGGGTTTTCCCAAGAAGATGTATAAATAGGCGGAGGATTTAGGTCGGTGGGGCGCCTGGTGGGCCTAGACCTACCCTAGGCGCGGGCCAGGTCCAGGCCACGCCTAGGGGTGGTTCGGGCGCCCTTCTGCGCCTCTTCGACCCCCCCTCTGGACTTCGTCTTCATTTCGGTAAAATATTGACTTCGGCTTTTGTTTCGTCCAATTCCGAGAATATTTTCTGTACAACTTTTTTAAAATACAAAAACAACAAAAAAAAAAACAGGGAACTGACACTGTGCCATCTTATTAATAGGTTAGTGCCGGAAATCATATAAAAGTGCAACAAAGTGTAAGCAAAACATATATGAATTGGTGTAAAACAAGCATGGAGCATCAAAAATTATAGATACGTTTGAGACGTATCAAGCATCCCCAAGCTTAACTCATGCTCGTTCTCGAGTAGGTAAGTGATAACAAAGATAATTTTTGAGGTGACATGAAGCCAACACAATCTTGATCAAGCATGTAAAGCATTCTGAGCTAGGATCTAAGTAGTCTAACATAGGCATGATAGATATGATTCAATTGAACTTAGCAATTATGTTATAACATGAAGAGTAACTCAAATAATGGATCATGAATAATAGTGCATTGAAAGTAAACATAACAAAGTGGTACTCAACATGTCCTTTATGGAATAGGAAAACATAAATGCTAGGACACCTTCAAAGTTCAGAGGGTGACTAGATACAAGTAATTTCAGAACAAGCAATATCACAATCATGAATCAATCAATAATAATTTTGGGACTATGCACATTGCACTAAGAATGATAGCTATGCTCTCTAATTGGTGCATAAAGTAGAAGATGAAGACTCAAGATAATAGCAAAAGAACGACTCTTTGAAGAGTAAGCGAGATAAGCAAGTTTTATGAACCTTCCAAAAAGTATGGTACTTATTAGCTTTGAGCTCTCATTGCCCCTATCATAAGCACCTGAATGGTTAAAGTTAATGTGAATCAAAAATGAGCTATATGCTTGCAAATCACAAGTTGAAAATCCCATGCCCCTTTTATGCGAGTACATAAATCTCATGTTACTCAACTTAGGTCTCAAATAAGTTCTTGTCATTGTAAGTATACATGTATTATTGAGAACCGCCAACGGGGTACCTCTTGCGCGATGATATGGAGGTACTCTTGTGGAGCAATCCCATGCCAAAATGACAATACAAATAGACAGTGAGCATCTCAGCAATTTTTTATTTACTATGAATATAGCTTTTTATTGCAAATGCTTCATAGAATGCTCACTATGACTTAGTTGTAAATTTTTACCATGAATGATGCATGGCTTAGATTACCGGCCCAGTCGTTTCCCTAACTCATATACAAACTCCATGGACATATAATTTTCCATTTTATTTTGCACCGCTAGGCATCCATAAACAAAAGAACATGACATCAACTAAATATAAGTACAATGTCGAAAGTGTTCCCCATGAAAGCATGGTTCTACTAACTTCCAACTCGCAATTTGAAAACACATACACTTCATAAGATAGGCACAATTGATCAAATTTATTAAGTGCAAGAAAGTAAATGTGCCATCAAGTTCGTGAGAGCTTTACTGACTAATTTTCTCATGCTAAGATTTAATTTGGAAGATAAATAAAAACATGATGAATTACTTGGAATAGCAATAATGCTACTAGGTAGATATGGTTGACACAATCGGCAAACTTTGTTTCATGGTGGTTGGATGCATGAGTAGAGATCATACTCAGCACAGGCGAAGGCTAGCAAAAGACTGAGAGCGACCAACTAAGAGAGCAATAATGGCCATAATCATGCATAGCGACAAAATATTATCAATCAAAGCATAAAGTGATATTACAAGTCAAAAACTAAATAATCATAGAGGCTTTAGTTGACTGGTTATAGTCATAACGTGGTGTAAGCATGCGCCAAGTCAATCCAATAAAGCAT
Source organism: Lolium rigidum (assembly GCF_022539505.1). NCBI lineage: Eukaryota > Viridiplantae > Streptophyta > Magnoliopsida > Poales > Poaceae > Lolium > Lolium rigidum. The sequence goes on along the minus strand of NC_061514.1, from coordinate 12,772,727 downwards.
CAAAGTTGAATACCACAATATTATGCTTTTATGATAGAAACAACACATTATTCTTTCAATGAAACATTATGCACTCTCAGCTATTCTATGAAGGAATCTGCATGTTTTTTCTTCATTCTAAGTTGAATCATTTGTAGCTCAATTTTGTATATAGTCTTACAACTATGAAAACTTGGCGTTTTTACTTACAATCCAAATCCCCCAAGGAGCTAAGATGATAATTTCCATAGCAAAAGGAACATTAAGCTTATTCTTGACATCATAGAACGCATCCATTACTGATAGGTGTAGTGATCTCTGGGGACAAGTAAGGTCCCGACATAACTCGCAAATGGGCAAGTCCAAAGAAGATGTACCAAAGTTTCTTCTTGATTGCATTGTAAAGTGGCACAGGAGTATGATGGTAAAATGAAGTGTTTCCCCGCCAAGATATTTCTTGTATTCAATCTATCCAATAGCAGCAACCAGAATAAAAATTTGTATTTTGCTTGACATGAGGACTTCCAAACCTAGGAAAAAAATTCAGGAGTGTGTCTCTGACCAATCATGACATTATAAGCATTCTTTGTTGAGAATTGGTTATTTCCCCAAATGTATCTCCAAGAATCCTTATTTCTAGCTTGAGCAGTTACCAAAGCATTGGAGCAAGCTCCTCAAGTTTTTTAAAATTCTTGGAAAGCCTGCTGAGATAAGGGAAGATGAAACATGCTTGTAGAAACTCTTGAGATATGACATCCTAGACTGATCGATTGTTTCTATACCCGGTCTATTTACTTTGTGAGGGACTTCGTGCTTGAAGTTAGATTAGTTTATTTTCTTGCTTAGCATAAGTTGTTGGTGCACATATATATGTAAACCCTAGTTATATAGGTTTTGTGCTTGACAAATTAGACGCTAATTTTATTCCACAGTTCAAGCCATTATCGTGAAAGTTCTGAACCACCTATTCACCACCCCCCCCCTCAAGGCGGCATACGTGTCCTTTCAACCTTGGTCAACACTTGATTTCCTTCTTATTTCAAACTTGCCACCAACAAATGGTTCAAGTGATTTCTTCTAACAAGAGATCACTTGAATACATAAAGAGACTTCTTCAACTTGCAACCTCAAAGTTGTTCTGCAGAATTATCATCTTGTAATTCCTCCTGTAAGAATGAAGTTTTAGTATCTACCTGTTCAAGCTCAAAATCATGCACAGTAACACTAGTGAGTAAAGTGCAAACTAAATTGCTACATCAGAGAAAAAATACCTCACTAAAATTAATCATGGAATCTCAGTATAAGCTAAATTAGTTTTAGCAATAATATACCATCTATTTTGCACAAGTCGTAGCCTCCGAAGACAAAACAAAACTTATGGAGAAATTCACAAACAATAACAATAATAAAGACAGATATTTATAAAGGAGAAATTTGAAGAAATATAGAAAGAGTCGGGAATTTGAAAACTATATAAGTTCATTGAAAATAGGGGATAGTTAAATGAAAGAATAATATTTGATGAAAAACTAAAATTTATTATAACATTGGCAATATCTGATAAAATTCATTTGTTAATCATGCTGTGAGACATACGGAAAAACAGATTAAACCTAGATCACGTCACAGTTTGAAGTTCACGGTTTTAACAGGGGAGTGGCCTAGTTCATTTGGCAGTGGAGTTAAAGGACGAAACTAGATTAGGATGTTGTTGATTAACCAAGAATAGGCGTTGCCAAGAAATTCTCGACACTTTTCAACAGAAGCAAGTCATCCAATGACGAGAAATTTTCTGTTAGGGACTAATATAGGCACCTAATATGCGAAAATGCCGAACGGGACCTGGCAACGGGCGAGGATGATATCGAGCCCGTCCGGTGGTTCAAGATTAGGAATGTATTAAGTCCTAAGTGTGTATTCTGTCTTTATTCAGCCATTTAGTTGATAGGTATTCGTGGTATTCATTTCACGCGCTTAGCAATAACTCTCGTGTAGGATGGACGAAGCTTTAGAGCATCCCCACTCGTTTGGGCTCCCCACGCCCAAATCCGGCGAAATTTAGCGCCGGATGGATGTAGTTTTTGGCCTGGGGAGGCCCATTTTTCCAGCCGCGAGCCCATGGACGCGCACCCACCGCGTGCATAGCGACGGTGCAGTCACCGGGAAGGGCAATCGTCGGAGTTCCCTCGCCGCATTGAACCGTCGCGAAGTGGACCGGAGAGCCGAAACGACTCGTCGGGAACGGTCGAAGTGGCCTCGATGCGAGAACCGCCGTAATGGAGCACGAACTCCGCGGAAGAGCAACCGGCGCTCTCTTTCGTCGAGAGACCTACATAAACGGTTTTCGACGGGCTGAGCCATTCATCTGTTCTCTCGTCACCATCCTCCGTCAACCATGAGCGATATCTCTTGGCCATCGGACACCGACAGCGAGGGGAAGCCGCCTGGATGGCGCCATTGGTGGGATCCAGCTGCATCGTCCAGCAGCGACGATTCCCCCCGCCGGCCAGCGAGGACGAGTTTGACGACGAGGAGGAGGACGAAGAGGCCGTGGAGCGAGGCCGAGGAAGAGGCCGAGGAAGAGGAGGAGGAGCAGGAGCGAGGAGGAGGAGCGAGGAGGAGGAGGACGAAGAGGCTGATGAGGACGACGACGAGGAGGACTCAACTTCCTCCGACGAGGAGGTGACGAGCCGGAAGCGTCGCCGCGACGACGATGAGGCGGGGCCTTCTAAGAAGAAGAAGAAGTAGTTTAGTTTTAAAGTTTTTATATGTAATTTCTATGTTTATTCGAATTATATTCGAAATATATATATAATCTATCTATGTTGCACCACTTGAGAGTTCAAAGCTTTCGTTCGACGAGGGTATTGCCGTAGATCGGGAAGACGAGGGTTTTGCCGTAGATCGGGAAGACGAGGGTTTTGCCGTAGATCGGAGGCCATTGTCGCCGACAAGTTGGGTCCACGCCCGCTTTTCACTCGTCCGGAGTCCCCGAGCGCTCCCCGGGGGGCCGGGGATGTCGTGGGATCGCCGGATGGATTTAGGCCCAAATCCGGACGAAAACGAGGAACCGGGGGCGCGACTGGGCCGAATTACGCCGTCCGGATGGAAAAAACGCTCGCCGGGGGCCTGTTCGGGGGGACGAGTGGAGATGCTCTTAATACGGGTAAGGCTGACATGCATGCAACTCTAGCCACTCAGAGCAATAACTGCTCTAAGGACAGAACATGTCCATAAATTGACCATTAAATATCTAGTCATTAATTTAATTCGTGGAAGAATTTTATTTCGCACACAGTCATGTTTTCTCCACCTACTAATTAACATCCGTGTAAAAAATAATATATTACTATATCAAATAGCATCTTTCCAAATTATCTATAGTAAAATAATGTACTATTTATTAAAATGGCTCCTTTTGCAAATATTTACCATGTAAAAAAGTTGTACTACTAATTCACAGCCGTGTAAAAATAATGTACAACATCAAATGGCTCTTTTCAATTTATCTATAGTAAAATGTTGTACTACTACTAGTTCTCCAAATAGATCCTTTCCAAATTTTTACCATATAAAAAAGTTGTACTACTAATTCACATTCGTGTAAAAATGCTGTACTACATTACTTCCTGGGTCATATATTCTGATTTTAAAATCTGCATTTAAATTTTTTGAACTGCACTTGGTTATTTTTGAAATATTTCATGATATCTCCAAGATAAAAGAATTATTGAATATTCAGCAATTACAAAAGCACAAGGATCTTTTCTCATAATCAAAATAGCTTCATCTAGCTCAATTCTAAATCAACATTCATTCAATCTGAATACAACTTTCAGCATGCACACATCAGTGGTCTCTGAATTTCCAAAACCGACATGAACCGGTATCACAGTTAATTGTGTCATTAACCATAAATTCAATGGAATATCATCTTCCCCAAACTCAAAATTATCCACCAAACAACCCCAAGAATCAACATGATTTCATCAATAATTTAGAACAAGTTTAGTGGATAATCAGCAACGGCCAAATTTCTGGAAAAACAGAATACTATCAAAATGGATCCAAAATAACAACGAACCAAAAATCTGTAGTAAAGTCAAATCCTCACCGAGCAGATATGGGATGGCCATGATAGATCTCTCTAGAAACCGAACGCATGAAACACTGGCCATTTTTCCTGGCTTGGAACCAAGATGTCCAGATGCTATGGATCTGGGCAGGACAACAGCGAAGCAGAGATTCTCTAGGACGAACAGGAACTTCCGCGAATCAGGCCATGAGCACGAAGCCATGATTTTACCGGCGCTGGGTATGCTAGCCTATTCGGCAAGCTCCTCGTCGACCGAGAGGACGAAGCCAGCGAGCTCTTCGCCTCCCTCTCCGTTGCTTCGTCGTGCTCCTGGCTCCGGCCGCCTCCGGCCGCCCCCGTTCTCCCCACCGTCATGTAGATGAGCGAGAGAGAGAGGGTAGGTGGAGTCGTGAGAGGGCTGGAGAGGCCGATTTTGCTGCCTGAGATGCACAAGATCCAGAGGATGGTGAAGATCTACAGGAGCATACGGCTAGAAATGAGGTTAAATGCGAGTTCAGTATGGTTTCGCGGTGGTCTTGTATAAAGCCGCGTATGCGAGGTGCGGATATGAAAATCCAACGCGTATTGAACTGACGCTATATTAGCTACGAATCTCCGGGCGCCAGCTGAGGACGATGATATCATCCTCGCGCGTTGCCAGGTTCCAATCCGCCGGGTCGCCTAATATGCGAACTCAATCATCTATTGCAAGCCAACTGTAAGCACATTAAGAAAAAGGATTTAAGCACAATCTGCTTGAATTATACCTTATCATTACACCAACCACTTCTGCAGAAATGGAGTGGATGACAAGGTCATCTCAAGGAGACACTACTGGGACCCCCTTTCATAGATGAGAAATCAGTAAACAAAGACATCCAATTGTATAATTAATCATTTAATTTTCTTGTTTGTGCAGCGGCCACATCTAGTATACTTAATCTTCAGGTTTGCACTTTCTGATGATTGGAACCGGTTTCAGCAGGCTGTCAGCATTCAGCAAATAATCAATCATGCTTCTTTGTCCACAGATTAATATATCCAAGGACATAAAGGGAACTAACTGAGATTTCAGCTCTCAAGCTGTACATATGAAAATTTATTATGACCATCATGATTGCATAGCTAGAAGATAGCAGATTATTTAGTGACTCAGATGTGGAAAAGTAAAGAAGAAAAGGATGATACTATATTTATTTTTGAAACATAGAAGAGGTAACGCAAAACGAGCCAGATTCCGCTCATTAAGCAAGTTAAGCAAAGCACCAATCCTCCCGTTCAGACGTCTCTAGTTTGCAATTTTCTTATACCACGATGATGTGGTTGTTGAAACTCAAAAGGACAATTATTAGTATTTCTCAAGAGCTATTGGATCAGAACGGTGAAGAAGTTGTACATTTGTTTGTATGGGACAGAGCAAATCAGTCCACCTGGATGCAGTTGTGGCGTTATTATTGGCATGTTTGCCTTTTGCTCTGTTTCTTGGTTTTTCTGGTTTAAGTTTTTCTGGTTTAAGTGGCAGTGGTTGAGCTATCTTCATGGGCTGGCGTTTTTTTTTCCGTTTGAGCCCAATGAAATGGGGATTGAATACTGGCCCAGTATATCCGCCATTAGTAAATGTATGGGTGCATTTCCTTTTTTTGCGAATTCAGTGAGTTTTATTAATTACTTGGCAGTATAAGAATCACTTGTAGAATATCAACAAGAAAACCTAGGTCATAATTAATCTAGAGGCATCTCCTCATATCAACACTACCTTGTTTAGCACATTGATGAACAGCTTGATTAGCTTCACACCCAATAAAACAAATGCTACACTTGATCTCTCTAATTTCTTGATAGATATCCCTAATCTTAAATCTATCAGCAGCTTCATGATACAGGCCTACAACCTCCTTCCCATCACTTTCAATGATAACATTTGCATATCCCTCAACCAACACCCCGCCTCACCCCACCAAAATTGGTACATGTCAACCTTCGTTAAAATTTTAGGCCAAGCTCCACGTCAGAAAATAAATAGGCGAGGTATTGCAGGGTTCTCTTAATCCCTGAAATCAGCATCCTATACTTAATGATCTAGGTCAATTCTAACTCTATGCCTCATTGGCGCATCAGGAAAAGGCTCACCCCGACCAAGATTACTCACTAGTCTCACTTATTATATGGGTCCACATGTCATATCCTTCTTTTATCCCCGATCGCCCTTTAGAAATGCTACACAGATTCAAGGACAGACCTCCCAAGATAGACGACGATCGCAGGCACCTCATTCTCAAGACCAACTAACCAATGTACACCTTCATGGCCTTCGCCGTTACCACCTATCTGGCCTTGCCAACACCGGCAATGCCTCCTTCGCCCATGGTTTGTCTTTCTACTTGAGATTTCAGAAGAATGTCTACGTGGACATCCACCACCACTTTCCCTCGCTTCCACTCCCACACACAAAATTTATGTAGATGAGGGGGCGATTTGGCAGAGATAGAGAGTAGAGAGATATGGCATGTGGATCCACGTAGTCAGTGAGCAAAACCTATTAGGGGTCATTTTTTTCCGATGCATCAAACATGTATAGGGATTGTAATTGATTGGGATAAGTCAATACATGGTGCCAATTTCGGGGACTAGAAGTTGAGATTTTGATTATGACCGGCACCATGCATGATCTTAGGATTTAAAACAGATTCATGTGAATCGTATTCTGTTGTTCCTTTTCATAATTTATTTTGCATTGGTGCTTACTTTCGGTCTTCCACTTGCTGGCCAGTCCTCTCTTGTGTTATTTTATTACTGTAAGGAGAAATGTCACAACAGCCCGTCTAGCTCATTTGGTAGAGCGCAAGGCTCTTAACCTTGTGGTCGTGGGTTCGAGCCCCACGGTGGGCGTTTGTTTTTTACATTTTGCTACTTTTTCACTCTCTCCCTGAGTCTATTTCTCTGCAGTTCATCGATGTTAAAACGACCTAGTAAATGCCCCACAGTATTTCTTCATGGCTCCTCCTCTGCCCTCAAATTTATTTGCAGTACGCGTGCTCCATACAGCTCCTAGTAGTCTGTACACAGGATGTGAGCTGAAACCAGGCACTTAGTTGTAATTTACAGCGCGTACGTTACTTGAATTATTCACGTCCTACCGTGATGGGATGACACTGAAGCAACTGCTGCCATCGACGAGCTAAACAAACACATTCATTCTCCCAGGCTCGGAAGGGAATGGATCAAAGCCACGGCAATTCGAAGTCTCCGAGCGACGGCACTCCACCATGGCTCTCGACGTCTCCGAGTCCCAGCAGCTCCTCAAGGTCATCAGACTGATTAGTTCCACAAGCACCGAACAGACCATGATCACCCGCTGCCTCCAAGCCGTCAGCACCACCGCGCCACGGGCTGAGCAGGAATCCCAGCTCGATCCCGTCCAAATCGAGGTCGATCGACAGGTCGTCTCCAGCGAAATCTTGCTGCCCTTCAGCCGGTGTCGTCTCTTCAGCCGCCGCGTTCTCCAGTGGAAGGTCGTGACCTGCTGCTGTCATCACCGTGGTGCACCGCAAAGCCTTGGTCCGGATCGGGCTGCTCGTGTCCGGTGGCGCTGCACCCTCAGGCGGGGGCGGCGACGCCGGCTTCGACGAAGCGACGGCCTGCAGGCTGTTGGAGCAGCCGCTGTGGTTGTTCCCTTGCGGCGGCGGCGGCAGCATTACCTTCTTGCTGAGGGTGGTGTTCCAGTAGTTCTTGATCTCATTGTCTGTTCGCCCGGGCAGCCGCCCCGCGATCAGCGACCACCTGCCACGGCCCAAAGCTAGTTAATCACGCCACACTTGCACCTCTTGATTACTAGCAAATACTAGCTGCCTTATTTACTTGCACCTGACAAGGTTAGCTGAAACATAGCATATGTGGCAGGGCAGTGCCACATCTGGGGTGGCATTTCATGCTGGATCAAAGTGGTTGTGCATGCATCCATGAATGCGTGTTTCTTGTAGCTGCCTGTCATCATCAACTTTGCTGACCGAATAACTCCTTTTACCTCTTCAGGTTAGAGACACTAGACTGACATCCAGAGATTTGTTCTTGGTGCCACGACGCGCCCAATTCAGCAACGGATAGTGCTGACTAATTTGGATAATACTCGCACAAGTGCCCATGATAACTGGATCCTAAGTACGGTATCTGCTGGCCTACTTTAGGGAAAAATTGAAAAAGAAATTCCAGCAAAAAAGCCTAGCATGCCCTTGGTGCTCACGAATAGTTTCATCAAACAACTGTGTGACATATTAGTAATCCTACAAAGAAAGACCAACTTGTATGTACTTGCATGTGTATCGATCTTTGCTCACTTTGCACTGGCACGAGTACTAGGAATTTGGAAATGCAAGTGTAAATAAGCAAACAACAATGCTACTTGATTTACGGACGGACATTCCATTCCACACTACAAATGGAAGAATACAGCAGAAATGTGGACCTGTTGCCGAGGAGCCTGTGGAGCCTGACGATCAGATCCTCTTCGTCGTCGGAGATGTTACCTCTCTTGATCCCCGGCCGGAGGTAGTTCAGCCATCGCAGCCGGCAGCTCTTCCCGCAGCGATTCAGCCCTGCATCCGACATTTGACGAGCCGTCAACACAAACAGCCATCTCGATCGTCATGCTTTGCCTGTACGGTAAACCAGTGATCTCTCTCGCCGTTTTCTGTTTTTGTTTTTGAAATGGGATCTCTCTCGTGTTTCAATCACCTGGCTTCTTCAACCTCTCTGTTTCAGCTAGAGCTTCTTTATGCTAGCGGAGCTACCAGACAGAATTAGATCAACATACAGCAAATTGGATGCTTAACTGACAAATGTATGTCGGGAGAGGGCGAGGAAGATTTAGAGGGGACGGTGGTGTGACTGACCAGCTCGCTTGGGGAGGCTTCCCCATTTCCCCTCGCCGTGCTTGTTGATGTAGGACACCAGGATGTCGTCCTCCATTGCTGTCCATGCCCCTCTGTTCAGGCCCTCCTTGGAGCAGCATGGCTTCCTCCCCATATCCTCTGTCTTTCTCCCACTGTGTGCATGCGTCTGACAGAGAAGCTCTCTGCTCGTCATGTATATGTAAGGTATTTCTAGACGGGGCTATTTGAAGGTTAGATGGGGTTTGTGTACACGAAACCGTACGGGTTTAACAGAGCAGTAATCAGGGTGCACTGGCTAACAGATTATTTAATTTCTGTACTGGACCATGGCACTGTGGCATATTTTGTACTCCAAGAGATGAATCTGGGACCGAGATACGCAACAAAACCTCTTGTGACCACCTATGGTCTTGAGTCTTGACAACCTGTGTAGCCAGCATCAGAAAATGCACTCATCAGACAAGAGGGAGAGTTTCTTTTTAAAATCCAATGCCCAGTGTATGCTTGAGATATCCAAAGTTTCCATAGTTTAGTCACAGAAGGATGATGGAACCGACAAAATTTATTCACCTAAAAATAAAATATCATGGTGTGTCATGCTAAGGTACCACAAAGGCAGGGGCGTACCCAGAAGGGTGGTCGGGTGGGCCGTGACCCACCCTGATTTTTTAGAAAACGTTTTATATTTAGTCATTTAGCAAATTTTTATCACACATGAGCGGTAAAAATTAGAAATTAGAGGTGTGTGCCCACCCTGAGGTATTTTTGTGCATCCGCCATTGCCACAAAGCGAAAACTACACTTAAGGTGAAAATGACAATTCTAACCTTTGGTAGAAAATTCAGTCGGAAATTACCCTCTTCGGAAAAAAAATCTTTGATTTGATCCTTTTGATCGACGCCCTACATCACGGCATTGAACCCTAGCAACTTCAACGCCGCCTCAACAACTTTGAGGAGTCCTGCCATGTTGGCGCTTGGAATGCTGACTCGTTGATGTGGATTAGTTCAACATCGCGTGCCAGAGCATCGAGGCGTCTATGTTCAACTCCTCACATCAAGAGGCGGTGAGGTTCCTTAAGTCGCCAAGGGTCACTGTGGGTCACCAACCTACAAGCGTAATCCGTAGGCACGTCTGCCACGAACAACAGGAGTAGGAGAGCCATTGTCCCTCCCTTTCGTGGATTTTGCCCCCTGTCAATCTCTAGCGGTAATCTTCCGCATTTTCCCCCAATTTCTTCGGTTGAACTCTCGCATTTTCCCTACTCAGTCTCATATATCCAAAACCTAGTTCATATATTCAATTATAAAACATGGATATTTGGCATTGTATTTCCTATTGATGGTACTATGTTACTCAACAATCCGTTGTGACTTTCAAAAAAAAAAGTCCGTTGTGGACATTTTAGTGTGTTAGTTTTGTAGTTATCATCAGGTCATCACTACGAGGTTAGTTTAACTTTGATGTATATTTTTTTAAATTGTTATATTACTATATATGTGGTGTGTAATCACATAGCTATGATGTTCAGTATCCATGATACATGTGAACCACACCGTCTTTTTCATGGATGTTACCTTCTCCTCTGCTACTCTATGCAACAACAACAACAACAAAAAACCGTTTTGATGGATGCTAACCACGCTTAATGGAAAATGGCATAGTCGCTTAAGCTCCCCCGTAGGTCTTTCATAGTAATAGGCCGTAGCCCATAGCGGAAAATGCTCGTTTTTTGTTTTCCTTTCGAAAACACTGGCTGGTACAGGAGATGACCCATCGGAGTGAAACTATGCACTAGGCAGAAGAAAAAAGTGGTCAATAAAGCTGCCCTGCCTCCTCCTTTTGGCTATCAGATTCTGGTCAAGTGTCGCATGATTGTTCGAGCCAGGAAGGCCTGCCATGCAAGAGATTCCCTGTCCAGTGGTATACACTATTGATCAGATATTTTGATCATTCCCCCAATAATCTGCATTTCAAATCACTCAGCACATGCGAGCATTTCAAACAGTACTTAATTCTGATTCAGGCTAAATTCGCACCACGTTTATGCCAATTCTCCATCATTTTACATACCCAAGACTCGAAAGGTAATTGTCAATTGATATAGGTATCCCCAAGAAACTTTACAGTTTGAAAGATTTGGGAGTTGCATGACATCTCTAACACAGCCGGTAATATCTTCTAAAATTGCAATATTTGCACGGTAGTGCATATATCAAAATTTCCCGAATAAACATAATTTCTGGCTCCTTCAATTATCTAGTTATGTAAATTCTTGCATTGTAAGGAATCATTTAAATGATCTTGACAACGTTCGAGACTCTTCAAGGCAGATATACAATCGTAGTTGGCACCTGGCAGCAACAAGTCTATGGTCATAGTATTGGGTGAAACAAGGAGCCTTCGAAGATTGGGTAGTTGCTGAAGTAGCTATGTTGAAATGTTAATAGAATCCTATATAGCAAAATATTTTCATGCAACTAAATATATTGTCTTGTATACATTTGACCATCAGTTTTATGTGTTCAATACATGCTTGCAAAAGTATACTACTACGTCAGTTTGTACCAGGCCTTTATATGGAGAAATCACCAAAATACCATTTCCAAGTAATTAATCTGAATACTCAATCGCTACAGATACTAAAATGTCAGTTTTTAGAAATGATGGACGGTCCATGTGCAAAAGAAAAATGAAGTAAAGCTAGAGGAAAATGAAATGCCCTAGGGGAATCTCATGGAGAACCCCAGATCGACTTTACCAACAAACATACTCTCCCCAAAAGGCACAGATGCCATTGGGGAGCAAAAGCACTTTCCCATTCACCTGTCTGCACTACAAAATTTCAGGAGCAGAAGAAAAGAGACAATCATCCAATGCTGAATGAATGCACAGCCTCAACAGATTTTTTTTGCAGAAAGTGATGCTGCAAGAGAGCAAAAGGGCGAGCGCTCCAAAAGAAGCACTGGTTGGTCTCGACCTGAAAGAAAGGAAGAACGGCGTGGCAAACTAGGGTGCAAAGCAAAATATTAGAGGCAAAAGAGCTCAATCATGTAAAGTCCCAGCAGATTTTCGCCTCCGACAATACAAACTGATAGCTGAATCAAGAAACAGAACAGCAATAATTAATCTTGAGCACATAAGGTTTATAAAAATGACCCCTTTTTGCAAGAATAAGATTTGGGATCATCGCTATATCATTCTCAGCTTTTTGAGCCGTTGGGAAGGCGTCAAGTACAACTTTTAGAGCAAGCAAACAGGTAAATGCACAATTCCTTCAAATGAAGAGATCAGAAGCCAAAAATGAGTTCAGACTAGGGGTAAATTCAGAGAAGTCCTCACTCTCTGTTAGATTCATCCTTGGACTGCTTTGTTTTTCCGAGGGATAATCATTGGATTGTTGCATCAATTCCACACCTGATACTAGCTCAAAGAAGCAACAAGATTAACTACAGCTACAAGAAGAACAATAAGATGGAAGCATTGCGCTTGCTCATACTATATAGCAGGATGGATGAGTGAGTAATTAAATACAGCTTGTTCCTCTTGTTAGTCCATGCCGGACCTGATCCTCTTGTGCCCAGCTTGCCGGACAGTGCCGACGGACCCACCCTCGGACATGGCACGGCCGCCACCACCCCCCGAGGAGGCAGCGAAGAGCGAGGACAGGTTGGCATAAAGGTCGACCACGCGACGGATGTTGTTGTTAAGCTCCCTGATGAGGCCAACATTGCGGGAGAGGTCGCCGGGCACCTTGGACTCATGGTTCTGGTTGATCTCGTTGATGAGTACACGGTTCTGGTCGAGCAGGCCCTGCACCTGCACGAAGCTCGACTGGAAGGCATGCAGCACCTTGGTGTCGACGCCGTTCGTTGCCGGTGCGCCGCCGAACCCCGACATGGTGTCGCCTTCCATGGGTTGGTTGGTTCCCTTCGATTTTTGGCTACCTGCCTGATTGCTTGTGCCCGCCTTCTTGTGCGGCGTCCACAAAAGCTTCTGATCCTGTAACTAATGGTGTTCTTGAGTCATATGAGTAGTTTTGCAGCCAGTGGCTCTCTTCAATTTAATCCTGCAGAACCCAAATGGACGTGGTGAGATGGATGAAACTGAATCGAGTTTTGGAAGGAATGGTGAGGTAAGCAAATCTAGAGAGACTACTCTCGGTGTTTTGCGTCATAAAAGATTTGGCTTTTTATTGCTGAGGTGAGCAAAATTTGCAAACTGGAACTACTGTTGTAGAAAAATGGCACTGTTGGGACATGGGAGGACAAAGTACTGGGGAACATGGGCAGATGTACTTGCGAATCTTTCATGCTTGGACCCCCAAAAAAACAATACTAATATGATTAAAAAAATTGAAAGTAACATATTTTTACATAAAAATATACTAGTAGAACGTAATCAAGAGAAATCCAGGAAATATAAAGTGCGTCAGATTTTGGGGGTAAAGCAAAGAATAAAATACAGGGAACGGGTGGAGCTTGTGTGTTTCAGTGTTTGCGTAAGAATAAGAAAGTAGGAAGGTTCTGGGAGTTGTTGAGATCCGCCGTCTAACATGGAATTCTACTAACCGGTGAAGAGAGAGACAGAATCCCTTTCCCTGATTGGAACGGAATGTTCAATCAAAATCCGCAAAAATTGAAACCAAATTTGCAAAGGTAAGACTCCGTTTACTCAGGAAGAGCTATATATCTGAATTGGCTGTCGAAAAAGAGAGGGCCGAATTCAACTTCAGAAATTCATGAACGCGCGGATCAAAAATTTCTGAAACCGCAGCAAGGAAGTGGGAACTGGAATTCATGCAACTGATATACTGTACTAAAGAGATTCACGGGGGCTGGTGCGGAAGGAGGGAGAGATTCCCCCGTCTCTCTTGTGTTCTTCCAGAGGGGAAGAAACAAGGATCAAGCTGCAGTCAACGAAACCTACGACCAAACCAGAAAAAGAAGGAAACCAGAGATCCCGAAATAGCGCACAGGAACAAACCATGAAGAGAACCAAGAAACTGACAGGTTCTCGGAGGAGAAACATGGCTCCACTCGAGCCTCAGTCTGGCGCATCTATCGGGGGGAGAGAAGCGGGAGGGGGCTTACCTCGGGACTCGGCCGATCAGATCATACGAGGGATGGAGCGAAGGGGCCTGGGAAGGAGGAGGAAGGTGGAAGGGGATGGATGACGATGGGTAGATGGAGAGGGAGGGAGGAGATCAGGAGATCCTCAGACAGACAGACGGAACAGTGCTATGTCCCCCTTCTCTCTCTTTATTGCTGCTGCTCCGTAGATAGATAGAGAGAATCTTTTCCTAGAGAGAGATTTCCGGCACGTTCGGACACGTTTCTCCCCCGCCTCGCTCCCTCTGTCTCTCTCCTCAACTGCTGGTTCGTGGAATGAGGACTAGTGTCTCGACTCACACTATTAGAGCATCGCGTCTCAAAGGTATTTGGGTACATCGGATAAAAATCATTTTCACCCACGCGCTCTAAAAGTTATTTTTATCCGGAGCGATTCAATATGGTGTCCGGCGTCTCGACCTGTCCCCGCTACGCATGGGATGCTTCGAGCACGCCAAACACAACGAATTGAGAGGCGAGGAGGCGCGGGCCCGACGTGTCAGCGACTCGGATGCTCAACCGCCGCCTACGTGTGACGGTGCAGTTGCCGGGAAGCGGAACCGTCGCATTGGCAACCGCGTCGACCGACGCGCCAACCGCCGGAATGGAGCGCGAACTCCTTGGAAGAGCAACCATCGCTCTCTTCGACTTCTGCGCCGCCGTTTATCCTCGCTCAATAAGACCCGTAGGATGCTTTCGGATCTTCAACCGGCCGCCATTCATCCAAGCTTCTCCTCACGATGAGCTACATCTCTGACCTTCCATCTGACACCTCCAGCGAGGTCAAGCCTCCAGGATGGCGCCATTGGTGGGACAGAGTCCGGACGCCCAGCAACGGCGATGATTCCCCATCGCCACTTGACAGCGTGGAGGAATGGTAGGCCGTGGAGGAGGAGGCGGAGGAGGAAGGGTCTGAGGAGGCGGCGGCGGCGGCCCGTGCGAAGGTGGAGGCGGACGCGAAAGCGAAGGCCAAGGCCAAGGTGCAGACGGCGAGCACCAGCGACGACGAGGAGGACACAAGTTCCTCCGACGCGTCGACCGACACCGCCTCTTCGGAAGAGGTGACGAGCAGGAAGCGCCACCGTAATGAGGACGACGAGGCGGGGCATCATCAAAGAAGAGAAGTAGTAGTTTAAAATATTTTATATATAATTTGATTATGTTTTTTCGAAGTTTTATATGTAATTTGTTTATGTTGCACACGATTTGAATATTAGTAAAGAGTTTTCTTCTATCTATTAAAATTATTTTCAAGTTTTGGGGGCGGTGTTTGGGGGACGCGGCTGGGGAGCGACGTCCCCCAAACGCGGTACGAACGAAACACGTCCCTCAAATGCTCAATCCGGCGCCGTTTGGGGGACGCGACTCGAGATGCTCTTATGCGGTGGTTTATCTTAGGGTACGGTGATTTTCTGTAGTTAAACTTTTTCTTTAGGGGATCTCCAACGGCGCGAAGCAAACATCCGCTGAGCGACCGTTTGCTTCTGTCGAGCCGAAAAATGCGTCGGGTCCCTGCTCCAGACGGGCGACGCAAAATGATCGGGTCGTCCGCGGCGACGCAAATCTGGCCTAAATATGCGTCTCGGATGCGTCTTTGCGGACGCTGCGCGGACGCCCAAAGTGTTCGCTCGCGTGGAGGACGTTTCGTTAGGTCCGCCTGACAGTGACCCTGGCTTGATGCGTCTTCTCAGGCGCGCCAACAACTAGCGCCGTTGCGTCATTTCGGCAGTCTGCACCATGTTAATATCGATGCCTCGCCTACCGTGCGGCCGTCGCCCACCTCTGCCGACGCAGTAATGGCGATGCCACGCGTCCCGCGCCGTCGCCCGCCTCCGTCCTATATAAAGAGAGCGCACGCTCTTCTTCCTCATCCACTCCTCCACACAAACCCTAGCCGCCACAAGCTCCACCGTAGCGCCGCCTCGATGCAGCCAGGCCCACGAGGAAGTCCATGGCGGGTCCTGGTGGCCGGCGAGGCGATCGAGGCCGCGGGCCTGGGCGCCCTCGGGGCTGGGGCTGGGGCCGCCGTGGTGGAGCTGCTACGGCCCCGCCGTCGCATGCGCCTTCCTCGTCTTCGCATGAGGAGCGCTGCTTCGAGTTCCTCCTCCGCATCGACGACTACCCACTCGGCATCAAGCGCCTCCCAGACAAGTTTGCTGAGTTCGTCGATGGCGTCAAGCCGACCCAGTTGCAGCTACGGGAGGCCAGCTGCAACTTCTGCCGGTGGCCTCTCGAGTCTTGTTCGACAGGCAGGGCAAGATGTACCTGCACACGGGGTGGAACAAGTTCACCCGCGACCTCGTGCTCGAGCCCGACTGGATGATCGTCAAGGTGTTCGATGACACAGCCTGCCGCAGGTACTACTACACCGGCGAATATGGCCACGAGCCAATTGAAGCCAGTAGTGGCGGTTTCTGTATGTTCTTCCTTGGTGGGAACAACGGGGTCATCATTGCCAGCTGGATTTTCTAGTTTGGGTGATTGAGTGTGTCCGAGAGTGTTCTTTTTTAGCAGCGAACATACGGAACCAACACTACTGACTTTCCTCATTTTGCAATATTTCAATTTGTGTCAATCATGGTTCAAACTATGTATTAGTTTGTGTAAACCATGTTCCAAATTATGTATTAGTTTGTGTAAACCATGTTTTCAATTATGTATTAGTTTGTGTAAAACCATGTTCCCAATATGTAATGCTTGAAACTCTGTTTAAATGGAGAAGAGAAAAAAAAACAAGTAGAAAAAATAAATGCGACGCCCCGCTGGATCCACCCTCAGGCGCGACCGGCCGTGCGGACAAAACGGTCATTTTCGTGTCTGCGGGGCAACGCAAACGGACGCACGCGGACAATTTGGACGTCTGAAATGTGTCGCCCCGTTGAAGATGCCCTTAAACGGACCCAAACGGAGGCAAACCGCGCGATCAAAAATGAGGCAGTACGTGCCCAATGGTCTGACACAAACTAAACGGGTCGTTTGTGGGATGCAAACCCAGCCTAAATTTGCGCCACAAATGCTATTGCACACACCCATCATGGACCCAGCGCGTGTCGCGTCCTGTCACCACGACCCGCTTGGTAGCGGGAGCGCGTGCCACAGCCTTCATCATCAATGGCGCCTCGTCTTAAAAGACGGCTGGCCTTCTGTGTCGTCCTCAATGGCACGCTGCTTCATGTCCTTAAAAGAGCACCGGCAAAATCCTGCCATCACCCGCACCTCCCTGGCCACGCTTGCACCCAACACACCAACAGCAGAGAGGGACAACCACGAGGCAAGATCGTCGCAGGCGGCAAAGGAGGAGAAACCGCAGATGAGGGGGCCCCTTCTTTCCTCCGTCGCCTGGATGTTCTACGATAATTGGCAGCTGTGAGAGGACTGGAACGATGTGCACCTACCGGGCGGATGGTGCCTCAAAAAGCGCGGGTGCCCGTCCCACCATGTGTTACATTCCGGCCCGGAGCAGGACGTAGAGATCTAGCGCAGGCGTGCCATTCTCCCGTCGGACCTCTCGCGACCACGACTTTGTCGTCGGCTCCCCCTTTGGGACAACTACTACCACCATCACGTAGTGCTCGACAAACGACGAAAGCTGGGGTTCCTCGGCAACAAGGACTACAACTTCGGCCCGACACCACGGCCGCGGTGGGAGTTGTCGCGGTGGTCGCGTACGCCGCCACCTCCATCCCCTCCGCCGCTGGACGACTTTGATGACTTCGTCGCCAACGTCTTCCACGTGATCCAGATGGCACAACAGGAGGGCAAGCAAATCGAGCTGCCGGAGGAGCTAGTCCTGGACGAGGCTAGGCCTCCTCATATCGGAGATGGCGCAGCCGCCGATGCCCCAGTACTCCATCGAGTTTAATGCGGCAGACATGTCGGAGGAAGAACCCGTCAAGATGGTTTTACGTGACTCGGTGTCGCTGCCTCTGCCCTCATGGGCACCACCGGCCGCTCCACCTCCACCACTGATACACTGCAAACGTATCTATAATTTTTGATGATCCATGCTTGTTTTACACCAATTTCTATATGTTTTGTTTACACTTCGTGGCATTTTTATGCATTTTCTGGAACTAACCTATTGACAAGATGCCACAGTGTCAGTTTCTGTTTTCTGCTATTTTTGTATTTCAGAAAAGTTGTACAGTAAATATTCTCGCAATTGGACGAAACGAAAGCCGAAGTTCCCATTTTACTGTAACGGATACGGAGTTCGGAGGAGAGACGGAGAAGAGCCAGGAGGTGGCGACACCACCCCTAGGCGCAGCCCACCCCCTGGTCGCGCCTAGGTATGGTGTGGGCCCCTCGGGCGCCCACCGACCGCGCCCTTCCGCCTATAAATTCATATGTTCGGGAAAAACCTAAATACCCGAGCCTCCATCCACGAAAAGTTTTGTCGCCGCCTCCATCGTCGACCCTAGCTCGGGAGGGTTCTGAAGCTCTTCCGGCATCCTGTCGGACAGGGAGATCATCACCGGAGGCCTTTACATCGCCATGCCCGCCTCCGAAGTGATGCGTGAGTAGTTCATCTCTAGACTACGGGTTCATAGCAATAGCTAGATGGTTGTATTCTCCACTTTATGATTCATGTTTAGATCTTGTGAGCTACCTATCATGATCAAGATCATCTTTATGTAATACTACATGTTGTGTTTGTGGGATCCGACGAATATTAAATACTATGGTTGATATTGATTATATACTTGTCATATGTTATTTGTGATCTTGCATGCTCTCCGTTGCTAGTAGATGCTCTGGCCAAGTATGTGATTGTGACTCCAAGAGGGAGTATTTATGCTCGATAGTGGGTTCATGCCTCTAGTAATCTAGGAGAGTGAAAATAACTTCTAAGGTTGTAGGTGTGCTATTGCTACTATGGAGAAAACAACAATGCTTTATCCAAGGATAATTCTATTGTTTACTTTACACACTTTACTTAATGCAATAATATGTTGCTTGCGACTTAATACTGAAAGGGGTGCGGATGATAACCGGAAGGTGGATTATTAGTTATAGACGAAGTTAGATTACAGTCTATGAATCTTGTTGTAATTCCCAAATGAATCTCATAGTAATCATCTTGTCATGTATGGTCATTATTCTGTCAATTGTCCAGCTGTAATTTGTTTACCAGCATGTTATTTATCTTTATGGAGAGACACCTCTAGTTAACTGTGGACCCCGGTCCTTTATTTTACACTGATAAATCCATCTACTGCAAATAGATAATCTCTTTATTTCACTACAAACAAACATCTCTTTCCACACAATATGTTTAATCCTTTGTTTTTTGAAAAAACGGTGAGATTGGCAACCTCACTGTAAGTTGGGGCAAAGTATTTTGGTTGTGTTGTGTGCAGCTTCCATGTTGTTGCTGACACCGGTAGTGCGCCCTGCCAAAGTCAGCTAGCAACACCTTTTAGAAGTGATATCTTTCTCCTACTGGCCGATTAAACCTTGGTTTCTTACTGGGGGAAACTTGCTATTGTGCTCATCATACCTTCCTTTTGGGGTTTCCCAACTGCGTGTTTTGCACAACATCAAGGTCTTTTTCTGGCGCCGTTGCCGGGGAGAAAGAGGATTTCTACAAGGGGAGTCTATCATCTCCAATCTCTTTACTTTGTTATTGTTTTGCTTAGTTTATTTTACTTTGTCTTGATTGCTTCTTTTTATCAAAAACACAAATAAATTAGTTTCTATTATAGTTTTTATTTTTGTTGCTCTGTTTTAGTCTTGCTAAAATGAGTACTCCTGAGAACACTAAGTTGTGTGGCTTTACTAGCACAAACAACAATGATTTCATTTGTACACCTATTGTTCCACCTGCTCCTGAAGCAGCTTTCTATGAAATTAAACCTGATTTGTTAAATCTTGTTATGAGAGAGCAATTTTGTGGTGTTAGTACTGATGATGCTGCTTCTCACCTTAATAATTTTATTGAACTGTGTGAGATGCAAAAGTATAAGGATGTAGATGGAGACATAATTAAACTTAAATTGTTTCCTTTATCTTTGAGAGGGAGAGCTAAAGATTGGTTGTTATCTTTGCCTAGAAATAGTATAGATTCTTGGATTAAATGCAAAGATGCTTTCATTGGAAAATATTATCCTCCTGCTAAGATTATATCCTTGAGAAGTGACATAATGAAATTTAAAAAATTTGATAATGAACATGTTGCTCAAGCTTGGGAAAGAATGAAATCTTTGGTAAAGAATTGTCCCACTCATGGACCGACTACTTGGATGATCATCCAAACTTTTTATGCAGGACTGAATTGTTCTTCAAGAAACCTTCTGGATTCAGCCGCTAGAGGTACCTTTATGTCCATTACTTTGGGGGCTGCAACAAAACTCCTTGATGATATGATGATAAATTATTATGAATGGCACACTAAGAGAGCTCCACAAGGTACGAAGGTATTTTTTTTTTTTGAAGAAACCTCCTCCTTGAGTGATAAGATTGATACCATTATGTCTATGCTTGTTAATGGTAAAGCTCATGTTGATCCAAATAATATTCCTTTAGTTTCTTTGGTTGCTCAAAAAGAGCATGTTGATGTGAACTTCATTAAAAGCAATAATTTTAACAACAATGCTTATAGGAATAATTTTGGTAGTAACAATTATAGGCCATATCCTTCTAATAATGGTAATGGTTATGAGAATTCTTATGGTGATTCCTACAACAACAATAGAAGTGCACCCTCTGATCTTGAAGTCGTGCTTAAGAACTTTATTAGTAAACAAACTGATTTTAATAAATCTTTTGAGGAAAAGTTTGGTAAAATTGATGTTATTGCTTCTAAAGTTGGTAGCCTTGCTCTTGATGTTGAACTTCTTAAATTAAAGGTTATGTCTCACGATGTTAAAGAAAGCAAGACTTTGAATGCCATTCAAGTTAGAATTGATGACAATGTTAGGATATTGGCTGAATTGCATGCTAGGTGGGAAAGATAAAATGAAATTGCTAGAAATAATAGTATGACTAAAGTTTGTACCATTACTGTTGTGGGTATACTTTATGGGTATATCAACGGCATGGCTTAGATCCGGCAAGCCCGGGTGACCCACAGGTGGTGATGTGGCATGCGTCCCATCGGGCGGCCCAGTTACTGTAGATCATGATGGATGAAGTCCAGTGCTTGTGACGGTAAAGCACACGTCCGTTGGGAACCCCAAGAGGAAGGTACGATGAGTACAGCAGCGAGTTTTCCCTCAGTAAGAAACCAAGGTTATCGAACCAGTAGGAGATGAAGGCCACGTGAAGGTTGTTGGTGAACGAGTGTAGTGCGGCGCAACACCAGGGATTCTGGCGCCAACGTGGAACCTGCACAACACAATCAAAATACTTTTCCCCAACTTAACAGTGAGGTTGTCAATCTCACCGGCTTTCTGAAAACAAAGGATTAAACGTATGGTGTGGAAAAGGATGTTTGCTTGCAGAAAACAAAAGAGAACAATGATTGCAGTAGGTTGTATTTCAGATGTAAAAGAATGGACCGGGGTCCACAGCTCACTAGTGGTGTCTCTCCAATAAGATAAATAACATGTTGGGTGAACAAATTACAGCTTGGGAAATTGACTAATAGAGAGGGCATAACAATGCACATACATATCATGATGACTACTATGAGATTTACTTAGGGCATTACGACAAAGAACATAGACCGCCATCCAAGCATGCATCTATGCCTAAAAAGTCCACCGATGTCTACGGGAGCTTCTATTCTTGTAGACAGTGTTGGGCCTCCAAGAGCAGAGGTTTGTAGAACAGCAAGCAAGTTTCCCTTAAGTGGATACCCAAGGTTTATCGAACTCGGGGAGGAAGAGGTCAAAGATATCCCTCTCATGCAACCCCGCAACCACAAAGCAAGAAGTCTCTTGTGTCCCCAACACACCTAATAGGTGCACTAGTTCGGCGAAGAGATAGTGAAATACAGTGTGGTATGAATAAGCAGTAGCAACGGCAACGACACCGTAAAAGTGCTTTGCCCAGGACAAGTAAACAAGCAGTAGTAATGTATCGTAGTAACGCAGATAAAACAAGTAAACAAGCAGCGATAGCGAGATTTAGGAACAAGGCCTAGGGATTACACTTTCACTAGTGTACACTCTCAACATTGATCACATAACAGAATAGATAAATGCATACTCTACACTTTTGTTGGATGATGAACACATTGCGTAGGATTACACGAACCCTCAATGCCGGAGTTAACAAGCTCCACAATAATGCTCATGTTTAAGTAACCTTATAGTGTAAGATAGATCAATAGACTAAACCAAGTACTAGCATAGCATGCACACTCGTCACCTTCATGCATATGTAGGAGGAATAGATCACATCAATATTATCATAGCAATAGTTAACTTCGCAATCTACAAGAGATCTTGATCATAGCATAAACCAAGTACTAACACGGTGCACACACTGTCACCTTTGCACACGTGCAGGAGGAATAAAACTACTTTAATAACACATCACTAGAGTAGCACATAGATAAATTGCGATACAAACACATTGCAATCATAAAGAGATATAAATAAGCACCTCACTATGCCATTCAACCGTGAATAAGTATTCTGTGAAATATGGCCTAAGAGACCCACACGGTGCACACACTGTCACCTTTACACACGTGGGACTAGGAGTCTCCGGAGATCACATAAGTAAAACTCACTTGACTAGCATAATGACATCTAGATTACAAGCATCATCATATGAATCTCAATCATGTAAGGCAGCTCATGAGATTATTGTATTGAAGCACATAGGAGAGAGATGAACCACATAGCTACCGGTACAGCCCCGAGCCTCGATGGAGAACTACTCCCTCCTCATGGGAGCAGCAGCGGTGATGAAGATGGCGGTGGAGATGGCAGCGGTGTCGATGGAGAAGCCTTCCGGGGCACTTCCCCGCTCCGGCAGGTGCCGGAACAGAGACTCCTGTCCCCGGATCTTGGCTTCGCGATGGCGGCGGCTCTGGAAGGTTTCGTGGTTTTCGTCGAACGCCCCGAGGTTTTTAGGTCGGGGGCTTTATATAGGCGGAGAGGCGGCGCAGAGGGCTTCGGGGGCCCACACCCTAGGGCGCGCCCCCCCCTTGGCCGCGCCGGGGTGTGGTGTGGTGGCCCTGCCCCTCTCTCGGCGGTTCTCGTGTGTTCTGGATGCTTCCGGGTAAAATAGGAACCCGGGCGTTGATTTCGTCCGATTCCGAGAATATTTCGTTACTAGGATTTCTGAAACCAAAAACAGCAGAAAACAGAACCGGCACTTCGGCATCTTGTTAATAGGTTAGTTCCGGAAAATGCACGAATATGACATAAAGTGTGCATATAACATGTAGATAACATCAATAATGTGGCATGGAACACAAGAAATTATCGATACGTTGGAGACGTATCGGCATCCCCAAGCTTAGTTTTGCTCGTCCCGAGCGAGTAAAACGATAACAAAGATAATTTCCGGAGTGACATGCCATCATAAACTTGATCATACTATTTGTAAAGAATATGTAGTGAATGCAGCGATCAAAACAATGTATATGACATGGGTAAACAACTCGAATCATAAAGCAAAGACTTTTCATGAATAGCACTTCAAGACAAGCATCAATAAGTCTTGCATAAGAGTTAACTCATAAAGTAATAATTCAAAGTAAAGGTATTGAAACAACACAAAGGAAGATGAAGTTTCAGCGGTTGCTTTCAACTTATAACATGTATATCTCATGGATAATTGTCAATGCAAAGCAATATAACAAATGCAATATGCAAATATGTAAGAATCAATGCACAGTTCACACAAGTGTTTGCTTCTTGAGATGGAGAGAAATAGGTGAACTGACTCAACAATGAAAGTAAAAGAATGGTCCTCCATAGAGGAAAAGCATCGATTGCTATATTTGTGCTAGAGCTTTGATTTTGAAAACATGAAACAATTTTGTCAACGGTAGTAATAAAGCTTGGACGCGTTCCCTGCTACAGTAGATCGCAGGCGATTTTTGGGCGCGACCGGCAAATCCACGAAGCTCGCCGGCGAATCGACGGATTCCCCGCCCTCCGGCGGTTGCTGCGGCGACGGGAGGGTGGGGGATCCTCGATTCCCGGCTTGTACATAGTAGGGTTAGCTAGGTCTTTGGCGGCGGTCGGCGGCTGGGAGGTGGCGGCACGGCTGTCGGTGTGGTGTGCGTGGCTGAGGCACTTCTCCTCTGGCGGCGCTGTTCCTCGGAGCAACGGCGTCGTGCTCTTTGCCTCTAGGTGCTCGGAGGCCCCCGAGCTTTTGCTTGCCGCTCCGGATCCGGCGTGGATCTTGAGCTTGAAGATGGTGGACAGAAGATGCGCGGCGGAGCCGATGGATCTCGGCGTTACCCCTCCAGGGGCGGTGAATGGAGTCTTCCCATCTGCACAGGGCCTGGTTTCGTCTATCCAAGGTTCGACGAATGGCAGCAGTGGCGAGACGCCTTCTTGCCAAGGTCGCCGGCGAGGTCGGGGTTGGGAGGAAGGAGTTCTTTGTAATTTCCTTGTTTTTCTTGGACCTTTCTGTAAGAACGCAGTGTTTATATAAATCCACCCTCTTTCGCAAAAAAAAAAGTGGAATACTTTTCCTAAGGGGCAATCGTTAGATTTTTTTTAAAGAAAGCAGTTCGTATTGTAGATCCTCAAATGAAAGGTATTTGCTTGACACAAAAAAGGGTCAAAGCAAACAAGACCTTTGCTGAAAAATTATACTCTGTAGCTAGAGAAAGAGTTGCACAGTTAGTTAGACGAAAACCAAGCAAATTCAGCAGAAATATAGCACGAATGTCCAGAACTGTAGCTTTCAGCGGCACAGATAATATTCACAATTAATGGTGAGGCATAATTAGAAAATAATATCTACAAGAACTGCATCTCCTTGTATATTGCAAATGCAAATACAATGTACAAAAAGAAAGTACGAAATATTGCTGTTGCTTGTGTCCATCAACCTGTAACTGATTGGATCACAACCCTTCAGCCTCAGCACTGATGCAAACCGTCCTGGGAGAATAGCAGATGGAAATCCAAGCATCGCTCAGATCTATGATTAGATTGTCATGAGGGGTAGTGATTCCAATGCAAAAACGCTGAATCTCTTTACTTTTCGTTGCTTGTCCTATATTCACATATACTATACTTCGACGATGAAATAAACGTGTGTTCCAATCATGTGTATTTGCTTTAGCCCTTTGCCATCTGCTCAGCAAACCATGCTTTCCAGTCTGCAACCTTTTCGTCCCCATTTGCCACCTGAAGTAACACGGAAGATAAGAAGCTGGGCCTAAACTCTTTCCCCGTGCCCCACAGAAGAGAGTACAAGATTAATACATGTATTGTTTGTACCTCAACTAAGTTGTCGGACTGCCTAGAGCCTATTTCGAACATATTAGTTAAAATTATTAGGCTATGATACCATCTAGTGTTCCATTATTGGGGAAAATTTGAAATTATCAGCTGGATTTGTTGCATTCGTCCATGACGACTGAATTATGCGTGTGGCAACCATGGTGGTAGAATCCTAGATCGGCCACTAGGTTCATAGCATTCTATTGTCATCTTATATAACAGCGTAATAGAAATTAATGATGATCATCAAGCTAGGACCATGAAGCTTATTTGAGATAATTACCTCGAATATGAGTGTTGTCTGGGGAATGGCATCCAGGGCCTCCACACAAATTGTAGCAGCATCCTCTTTGCTTATTCTTCCCTTGGCTGCTACACCCTGCATGTTTCATGGACCATATGAAAAGACATTCTTACCACTTTGCTAAGAAAAGAAATAATTGCCTATAATCAGTGTGTGCAAATTATATGATACGGCTGAGGAAGGTGTGAGGAAATATCTAACTTGTATTTCCATGAGGCTGGTATATGTATATGCAGGAAATCGCTTACACAATGGAGATATTACAGCTACTATATGGAAAGTATATGCATCTCTAACAGAAGGAACCTAGTGGATTAATCACACATGACAAACAACATGATGTCAGAGTGTCTTGTCTGGCTCTGTGGCTCACTGTACCTCAGCTTTTTTGGTTACAGTCTTACGGCGAGCTAACAAAGCTGCATAAGTACACAACATTATTGGAGAGGCTTTTTGTGCCGGTACCTCTGTAAAACTGAATCCCCTCTCACCACCAGGAGTGGTCTGCAGAGAAGCACTCCTTATTATCGTCGACGGGATGCCAGATGCAAGGACCACCTCTTCGTCTCGTTCTGCTAGCTTCCTCAGCTTGCTGTTCATAATAGCTTGGAGCCCACCGCTATTTCTGTAGACAGATAGCTGCATTTTTATCAAGATCTCGTATGGGTAATGACTAAAACTAGGATGAACAGGCTAACTCAAGGTTACACGAGCAGATCAAACCTGGGATAGCAGAACAATGTGTTGGACACCCTTGAGGTCAATCAGGTCAGAGAAGAAGCCATCCTGTTGAAAATTTTAAAAATAAGTTTAAGGCAATCAAAGCTTGTACCCGGAAGGGAAATTCTTTTGGCCATAAGGAAAGGGAAGTCCTGAAGCAGTTCTAAACTAAATTACACAGTTCAAGGCAATCAAGTAATGGACTAACATCAAGTCATGAGCTGGAGCAACTCTTTTATGCATCAAACAATCATTAGCTGAGCAACGAATGGAAATTGTAGACTTTATGCTTTGGAGTAGT
Source organism: Lolium rigidum (assembly GCF_022539505.1). Classification (NCBI taxonomy): domain Eukaryota; kingdom Viridiplantae; phylum Streptophyta; class Magnoliopsida; order Poales; family Poaceae; genus Lolium; species Lolium rigidum. The sequence continues at coordinate 12,745,985 of NC_061514.1, read as the reverse complement.
TTCACACATGAATAAACAAACAACATTAAGTTTAAAACATACATCGGTTGGGCAAATTACAGAACGAACACCCCTTAACGCTTTCTTTGTGAAGGACTTATCTTCAATGTTGCCAACCATGCACTACAAGGAAACCAGAAGAGGGAATGTTATGAAAAGTCACTATAATTATAAGAGAAATTTTGACATGAGATGAGGTCAAATACGTTTATTGCCTTTTCCAATACATAAATTTTTTGTATTTTTTGGTATATCACCTCTCATAATAGGTAGCACATATGTATTTTAAGTTCTAACTACACAGTGAATAACCACAGTTTTCAAAGTGAGAATTACAAACCTCTACATAAGTTCCAAAAGCTTCTTCGGTGGATCGTTTATCCTTCACTAATGCTTTTATTCTAGCCCTTTTCAGAATCAGTGACAATATCACCATCTGAAGATACAAAAAAGAAAATCAAAGTTGAGCAACTGAGAAAATTTAGACATGCATAACTCAAGCTGAACACATACAATTTAGACAGAGTGACAAACGATGCAATATTCCCTGCGGAGAAATGGCAAGAAAGAATATCTACAGTTTAATAGTAATGAGAAAAACAAGAAGGCGGCTTATAGAGATATATGCTAACACCAGTTCATCTTGCTTAAGTGATTTGAATCCTAAAGTTGTTTTCCAGTAACGATTTGTAGGACCAACAATTTGTGTTGGTAGAAATAAATTTTATAGCGTAGAGAAAACTTTGTGAAGTTACGAGCCTGAAAATGTGGCTTTGAACACTCACGTGACTATGTCAATGAGAATAGATATATGGTTCAACTCAGGGAACGTGAATACAGAATAAAACTGCGGTATAGTGACTAGTGATATACTGAGCATTGGATGCAATATCATTTTCTGCAGTAAAAAAACATGAACTTGAAGGACAAAGCAAACCTGCCCTATCTCGCTGTCGCCATTGGTAACTAGCACGGCATCTCGAGGGTCCTCGATATCTAATTTCATCCAAAATGTGCCAACAAATAAGAATAGTGAATACAAGACAGTTTGCATTTAAGTAATGTCTTTGTCTATGCACCTGAAGGCTCATCCTCCTCACCCTCGGTTCCCCCATCCTTGGGAAGCAAATCGGGTGCTCCGTACCACTTCCTCAACTTTGGACCCCCTGCACAAACATATTTGAAGAATACTTGAGCGAATAGACTCAATTCAGCAAAATGCGGTTCATTTTTTGAACTTTTTTCTGAGAATCATTTTCTGAACTTTGTGCAAGACTATCTGGTACGAGGTGCTATCTTGGATCCAATCAGAGCTAGACCACCTGTTGCCAAGGGCAACTTTACGGAATGGTGGTCAATGGCAGTACGATCCACCCTCGCCTGCTACACAAGGGCACTTGGTCGATTATCATGCTCACGGCCTGGTCGATCTGGAAACACCGCAACACATCCATCTTCGACTACTCTCGGCTTTTGTGGGCAAATGCAGGGGCTATAGGACTACACCAGTTGCTCTGGTGCTCCCGTACATCGCCTAGCTTGCTTGGGTTGAGTTGTATGGTGCAGTATTAGTCCAGTCTGGGACTTATACATCAACCTCTCCTTTTACCAATCCATCGAAACAATGTTTTTTGCGTTTTCGCGAGAAATGAAATAAAATGCAACCTGTGATTACACATCTACAAAAAAATTGATTTGTTGTCGATTACAACTTTTATTCAGAACGCCAGTGGTGGTGCTACATGGAAAAAAGTATATGTGTCTAAGAACAATCTCTAGATGTTTTAGACATTAAGATTCATTGAGATAGCTCTCAGGTCCTAGCACCGCCACTGCAGAATAGTGAGCATTGGCTCTAAAGCTGACTACAATCTGGAGATGCAAGGACCGGCTGGAAGCCATGAACGAGAGAGATCTAAATATTACCCTCGATGTAGTCAAGGATGCGGTCGGTGAAGCTGGTGTCGTCCTTGCCCTTGGACCGGACGACGGCGAGAAGCGCCGGCCTTCTCTTTACAGGCGAGAGCAAGGGGCGATTGGGCTTCGTACGCTTCCAGGCAGATGGACGGAGAAGGGGATGAGGAGCAGGCTGCGGCGCGGAAGGTGCGGAGGAGGGGCGCGCGAACAGGGGAGGCGCGGGCATTTCGAGACGCGCCGGCGGCGGATTTCGCACGTAGGCGTGACTGGTCTTGCGGCGAGGAGGAGGATAAGGCAAGATTGCAGAGAGCCGCGAAATTCCGGTCCTGAATGAATTGGCTCTTCAAAAAATCGAGCTTTGTTGTTGACCGTTATGTTCCGACGAGTTACAAAGTCAATGTACAACTATTTTGTACGGCAAACAATCCAATCATAATTCTTTTCTAGTGCTTCGCACATTCCTAAGAACTTGCAAGGTATGCTCCCCTTCACAATTAATTTTATTAGTGTATTTTAATCTATCTTTTTCCATTTTCTTGAGGGTACTAGCAAAGTTGGTATAAGAGACAAGCATCTTATATTTGATAAAGACTTTTCTAGCTTCTCTTGCTACATCATCAAATTCTTTAAGAAGGGTTTCTAAGACAAAAAATTTCTTTTCTCCTTCCTCCATATTAGTGTAAGAAACATATGTTGCATTACGGGGTTGAGATTAACAAATCTAGCTTCCAACATGTGTACTAAAGAAGCAGCAGCAATTTCATAAGTAGGAGAAAGTTCTATCAAGTGTCTATCTTCAAAATCTTCAACCGTACTAACGTGAGTGAAAAAATCTTCTATATTATCTCTTCCAATGATAGACCCTCGTCCTACCGGTATGTCTTTCAGAGTGAACTTAGTAGGAAACATGATGAAATAAACAAAAGGTAAATAAAGTAAATGCAAGTAACTAATTTTTTGTGTTTTTAATATGGAGAACACAAACAAGACAGTAAATAAAGTAAAACTAGTAACTAATTTTTTGTATTTTTGATATAGAGAACAAACAAAGCAGTAAATAAAGTAAAGTAAAGCAAGACAAAAACAAAGTAAAGAGATTGGATATGGGAGACTCCCCTTGCAGTGTGTCTTGATCTCCCCGGCAACGGCGCCAGAAATTTACTGCTGGCGTGCAGTTGACGTGGGAGTTAGAAATCTTTGCGGAGTAACTTTTTTTTAGTTCCCCGGCAACGGCGCCAGAAATTTAGCTTGATACGCGTGAAGCACACGTCCGTTGGGAACCCCAAGTGGAAGGTGTGATGCGTACAGCAGCAAGTTTCCCTCAGTAAGAAACCAAGGTTTATCAAACCAGTAGGAGTCAAGGATCACGTGAAGGTTGTTGGTGACGAGTGTAGTGCGGCGCAACACCAGGGATTCCGGCGCCAACGTGGAACCTGCACAACACAATCAAAGTACTTTGCCCCAACGTAACAGTGAGGTTGTCAATCTCACCGGCTTGTCTGTAAATAAAGGATTAAATGTATAGTGTGGAAGATGATGTTTGTTTGCGAAGAACAAGAAAGAAACGTAGTTTGCAGTAGATTGTATTTCAGATGTAAAGAATGGACCGGGATCCACAGTTCACTAGTGGTGTCTCTCCCATAAGATAAATAGCATGTTGGGTGAACAAATTACAGTTGGGCAATTGATAAATAAAGAGGGCATAACAATGCACATACATATCACGATGACTACTATGAGATTTAATCAGGGCATTACGACGAAGTACATAGACCGCTATCCAGCATGCATCTATGTCTAAAAAGTCCACCTTCAGGTTATCATCCGAACCCCTTCCAGTATTAAGTTGCAAACAACAGACTATTGCATTAAGTATGGTGCGTAATGTAATCAACACAAATATCCTTAGACAAGCATTGATGTTTTATCCCTAGTGGCAACAGCACATCCACAACCTTAGAACTTTCCATCACCGTCCTGCATTCAATGGAGGCATGAACCCACTATCGAGCATAAATACTCCCTCTTGGAGTTACAAGTATCAACTTGGCCAGAGCCTCTACTAGCAACGGAGAGCATGCAAGAACATAAACAACACATATATGATAGATTGATAATCAAATTGACATAGTATTCCATATTCATCGGATCCCAACAAACACAACATGTAGCATTACAAACGAGATGATCTTGATCATGATAGGCAGCTCACAAGATCTAACATGATAGCACAATGAGGAGAAGACAACCATCTAGCTACTCGCTATGGACCCATAGTCCAGGGGTGAACTACTCACACATCAATCCGGAGGCGATCATGGTGATGAAGAGTCCTCCGGGAGATGATTCCCCTCTCCGGCAGGGTGCCGGAGGCGATCTCCTGAATCCCCCGAGATGGGATTGGCGGCGGCGGCGTCTCTGGAAGGTTTTCCGTATCGTGGCTCTCGGTACTGAGGTTTTCGCGACGAAGGCTTTAAGTAGGCGGAAGGGCAGGGTTGGAGGCGGCGCGGGGGCCCCACACCATAGGGTGGCGCGGGCCCCACCTAGGCCGCGCGGCCCTATGGTGGCGGCGCCTCGTCGCCCCACTTCGTATCCCTTTCGGTCTTCTGGAAGCTTCGTGGAAAATAAGACCATGGGCGTTGATTTCGTCCAATTCCGAGAATATTTCCTTTGTAGGATTTCTGAAACCAAAAACAGCAGAAAACAACGAATCGGCTCTTCGGCATCTCGTCAATAGGTTAGTGCCTGGAAAATGCATAATAATGACATAAAGTGTGTATAAAACATGTGAGTATCATCATAAAAGTAGCATGGAACATAAGAAATTATAGATACATTTGAGACGTATCAAGCATCCCCAAGCTTAGTTCCTACTCGCCCTCGAGTAGGTAAACGATAACAAGAATAATTTCGAAGTGACATGCTATCATAATCTTGATCAATACTATTGTAAAGCATATGAGATGAATGCAACGATTCGAAGCAATGGTAAAGACAATGAATAAACAACTGAATCATATAGCAAAGACTTTTCATGAATAGTACTTTCAAGACAAGCATCAATAAGACTTGCATAAGAGTTAACTCATAAAGCAATAAATTCTTAGAAGAAAGCTTTGAAGCAACACAAAGGAAGATATAAGTTTCAGCAGTTTCTTTCAACTTCAACATGTTTATCTCATGGATAATTGTCAACACAAAGTAATATAACAAGTGCAATAGGTAAACATGTAAGAATCAATGCACACAGTTGACACAAGTGTTTGCTTCTAAGATAGAAAGAATAGGTAGACTGACTCAACATAAAGTAAAAGATAGGCCCTTCGCAGAGGGAAGCATGGATTACAATTTTTGTGCTAGAGCTTTTCATTTTGAAAACATAGAAACAATTTTGTCAACGGTAGTAATAAATCATATGTGTTATGTATAAGACATCTTATAAGTTGCAAGCCTCATGCATAGATTACCAATAGTGCCCGCACCTTGTCCTAATTAGCTTGGATTTACATGGATTATCATTGCATAACATATGTTTCAACCAAGTGTCACAAAGGGGTACCTCTATGCTGCCTGTACAAAGGTTTAAGGAGAAAGATCGCATTTGATTTCTCGTTTTTGATTATTCTCAACTTAGACATCCATACCGGGACAACATAGACAACATGTAATGGACTCCTCTTTAATGCATAAGCATTCAACAACAGATAATATTCTCATAAGAGATTGAGGATTAATTGTCCAAAGTGAAACTTTCCACCATGATTCATGGCTTTAGTTAGCGGCCCAATGTTCTTCTCTAACAATATGCATACTCAAACCATTTGATCATGATAAATCACCCTTACTTCAGACAAGACGAACATGCATAGAAATTCACATGATATTCAACAAAGGTGTAATAGTTGGTGGCTGACAAGGTATCAACTTGTCAATGCCTACGGATTGTAGACTATGATTTAGTTAGATGTAGAGGGCAAGTAGATCTCGAAGGTTTCAGCCAAAAAGTACTCGACGAATATAAAACTAGGGTTACGTTGGCAGTAGATTTGATGATCTCTTTGTCCCTCGACTCCCCCTTATATAGGAGGCGGAGCCGAGGGATTCGTATTGTACAAGTTACAAAGTCTGGGAAGGTTTCTAACTCCTCCCGCAAGATTACAAATAATGCTTCCTATTACAACTCTAGCTTCCCTTAATAATATCTTGGGCTTCTGAGTCTTCTTATTCTTCGGGTAGTGGGCCTTTAGTAGACCCCGGGTACTATCTTCGGCAGGCCCATTGGGGATGCCTATGTCAGTAGCCCCCGAGATTTTGCTTGAATCGCAGAATCAGGGAAAATCTCCACTGTTTATATTTACTCGACAACTTTACACTTTTCTATATTTCCTCATATGAATTTCTATATTGTACAGGGATAATGGTAATTGGGGCTAGTTCATCTGACGGATCAGGTACTAGTTAACTGCTCTAGTGGCAATCCGCAAAAACCTACTTCAAGATCACGTCCCCGGACATGATCTCGGGATACTGGTGTAAACTTCGATAGGTGCCGCTTAAGGTCTTACCATTATGCCGAGTCCCAGTTATATTTTATCGGGTACCTAACGCGTCCGTTAGGATTTTTCTTCGTATCTGTTGATACGGAAAAAAGTATCAAACCGACGTCAGAGACGGCGCCACGCCGCACAGAACGGATCTAGGGTCTTACCTTCGCAAATTTGCGGCATTCAGAGATTTATTCGCAACTTTGGCGCTCTGAGAATATATTGTCGAGTGCTTATTCGGCTGTTGGAATAGCACATTTTATTGAGTCAACGGATGACTTATATTGCTTTCCCGATGGGAGTATATGTAGAGTTATTTGTATAACTCGAAGTATACTCACTTCCTCCTTCTTTTTATTTTTCTCTCTCTCTCTTCTTTTTTATAATTTCATCGGGCACGCGAACAGCGTTCCCGATGGGAGTAGCCCCCGAGGCTACAGTCAAGAACTTGTGCTTGAGTGTAGGCTCCACGCCTTATGTCGCTATATCTTCCTCCTGTCGCATAATTTTGAAATCTATCGGGTGCGCGAACAGCGCTCCTGATGGGAGTAGCCCCCGAGGCTATGAGCAAATACTTGTATTTGATCATAGACTCTCGCCATTTCTATTTTGACTTTCTTCAACCTTTTCATTTTTCCAAAGTAGCCCCCGAGCATTTGGGAAAAAACTTGTATTTGTTCAAAAGCTCTCGAAACAATCTTATTCTGTCGCCATTCTTCCCAAGCTTCATAGCCAAGACTTTCTTTTACCACGGTGACATCACTGCTGATGACAGCCACGACCAACGTATCTGGAAATCGCGAGATGTTCTCTCTCTCTGCCTTGTGGGCCCAAACTCCGCATCATATTGACACGTTGTGCAAGTGGGGGACACACGTCCTCCGCTTTTCCTGTCGGAAATACTGTAGTTGATGAACTTTCTCGTCTATGTGAATTTACCGTTTACCCCCTGTCCACGTGTATATCATCTGTGGCGTAATCTGTCAATCCAACGGCGTGACGGTTCACCGCACCTCTATATAAGGGCGTCGTCTTCCTCCTCTAATCCTTTCGCTCGCGCCGCTCCTCCGTTCTCCTCTGTCAAAAAATCCTCCCTTGCGCCGCAAAGGTCTTGAGCTCACCCATACACGCACCTCGCTCCGGCGCCATTGTTGATGCCTCCGCGTAGACTCACCAGGCACAGCACACCTGAATCGAAGATGGCGACTGAAGATCTAGCGAACACAGAGTGGGAGAGATCCAAAATCTCCTCGCAAGACATCAACATGCTGAAGAAACTGGGGATCAGCAAGAAGCAGGACGCGGTTCGCTTCCCCAGTGAAGAAAGCTACCCAACCCCTCCCATGGAGTATCGGGTTAGTTTCGTCGATCATCTCATCCGTGGCCTCTCTACCCCCATTCACCCTTTTTTCGAGGGTTGCTTTTCGTTTATGGACTGCAACTTCATCACCTCACACCCAATTCTATCCTTCACATTTCCATTTTCATCGCCCTCTGCCTAACTGGGCGCTATGGAAGCGCATTTTATTTTGTCGCCGCAATGGTTCTCCCAATGTCGCTTATAATATAGGCGGCGTTGTTATCTGTGTTCGCCCCGATGTCGAGTATTTCGACGTCAAATTCCCTGACTCGGTTCAAGGATGGCGCAAGAAGTGGCTGTACATCCATGAGGAGAACCATGGATGTGCTGAAGACAATATTCCTCCTTTTGACGGTGCCGAGAAAATCCACCGCCGCCGTTCCTGGGATGCAGAAGCTACCGAAGAAGAAAGAACGGCGACTGAAGCACTGATGACCCGCATCCGCGAGCTGCAAAACACCCGCGGCCAAGAACTATCGGGTATTCAAATCACAGCCTATTTCCTTAGAATCAGAGTGCAGCCTCTACAGGCTCGCAAAAATCCTCTCTGGAAGTATACTGGCGATAAAGATGTGGATCGCCTGTCGGTGGATTTATCGGTCAAAGACTTAGAAAAGCTTGTCCGAAAAATTTCCTCCCTCAGCAAAAAGGATCTTGTTCCGTCCTCTTGTCGGGTAAAACCATATAGCGCCGCCAATGCGCTCCCCAAGGTAACTTTTTATCGACTCTCTTTTTTAGTTTGACATCTCTTGCATCACTGCTTTATTGACATCCCTCTTTTCTTTATACAGAACCATCCAAATATTGTCTCTCTTCCTCCCCTTACTGAAGGTGGGGAAGTCGACGAACGAGCTGTTATCGATGATGATAACCAAGATGCTCCTGGCACTGATAGTGAACCCGCAGGTTCTCGAAAATCTGCGGGATCTTCTGAAAAGGAAGCTGAATCCGAGGATACTACCTCGTCACACTCTCCTCCTCCTGTTGTATCTCCAAAGAACAAAAGGAAGAGGACTGATGTCGAAGATTCTGGCACTTCCAAAGCCGAAGAAATTGCTCCTTCACGTCGGAAGGCAGCTTTTGATCCATACTTGGAAGCCCTCGTCAGTTCGTAAGTCATTTTTTTATTTCTTATTGTTTTGCTACTTGAAGATCTTTGTCTATCTTGTTTCTTATCTTGTCGTCATTTCATTGTAGTGATGACGAGGAAGAAATGCCAGCTCTTGATGCGACTGCTCGAACGAGTACGTCGCATACTTTAGTTGTTTCTGAGGTGCACGTTGAAGGAGAGGAATCTTCGCCTCCTCAACAAAACACCGACGCACTGATACGTCTCCGACGTATCGATAATTTCTTATGTTCCATGCCATATTATTGATGATTCCTACATGTTATATGCACACTTTATGTCATATTCGTGCATTTTCTGGAACTAACCTATTGACAAGATGCCGAAGTGCCGCTTGTCGTTTTCTCGCTGTTTTTGGTTTCGAAATTCTAGTAACGAAATATTCTCGGAATTGGACGAAATCAAGTCCCGGGGTCCTATTTTGCCACGAACCTTCCGGAAGACCGAAGAGCATACGAAGTGGGGCCACGAGGGCCACCACCACATGGCGGCGCGGCCAAGGAGGGGCCCGCGCCGCCCGTGGCGTGGGGCCCTCGTCAGCCCTCCGACTCGCCCCTTCCGCCTACTTAAAGCCTCCGTCGCGAAACCCCCGATGCGAAAAACCACGATACGGAAAACCTTCCGAGACGCCGCCGCCGCCAATCCCATCTCGGGGATTCTCGGAGATCTCCTCCGGCACCCTCGCCGGAGAGGGATTCATCTCCCGGAGGACTCTACACCGCCATGGTCGCCTCCGGAGTGATGAGTGAGTAGTTCACCCCCGGACTATGGGTCCATAGCAGTAGCTAGATGGTTGTCTTCTCCTCATTGTACTTCATTGTTGGATCTTGTGAGCTGCCTAACATGATCAAGATCATCTATCCGTAATACTATATGTTGTGTTTGTCGGGATCCGATGGATAGAGAATACCATGTTATGTTAATTATCAAGTTATTACCTATGTGTTGTTTATGATCTTGCATGCTCTCCGTTATTAGTAGAGGCTCTGGCCAAGTTGAAGCTAGTAACTCCAAGAGGGAGTATTTATGCTCGATAGTGGGTTCATGCCTCGCATTGACACCTGGGGAGTGACGTAAACCCCTAAGGTTGTGTTGTGCTGTTGCCACTAGGGATAAAACATTGATGCTATGTTCGAGGATGTAGTTATCGATTACATTACGCACCATACTTAATGCAATTGTCTGTTGCTTTGCAACTTAATACTGGAAGGGGTTTGGATGATAACCTAAAGGTGGACTTTTTAGGCATAGATGCAGTTGGATGGCGGTCTATGTACTTTGTCGTAATGCCCAATTAAATCTCACTATATTTATCATGACATGTATGTGCATTGTTATGCCCTCTCTATTTGTCAATTGCCCGACCGTAATTTGTTCACCCAACATGCTTTTATCTTATGGGAGAGACACCTCTAGTGAACTGTGGACCCCGGTCCATTCTTTTAATACTCGAAATACAAATCTGCTGCAATACTTGTTCTTTACTATTTTCTCTCGCAAACAATCATCTTCCACACAATACGGTTAATCCTTTGTTACAAGCAAGCCGGTGAGATTGACAACCTCACTGTTTCGTTGGGGCAAAGTACTTTGGTTGTGTTGTGCAGGTTCCACGTTGGCGCCGGAATCTCTGGTGTTGCGCCGCACTACATCCCGCCGCCATCAACCTTCAACGTGCTTCTTGGCTCCTACTGGTTCGATTAAACCTTGGTTTCTTATCGAGGGAAACTTGCCGCCGTACGCATCACACCTTCCACTTGGGGTTCCCAACGGGCGTGTGCTTTACGCGTCATCAAGCTAAATTTCCGGCGCCGTTGTCGGGAGATCAAGACACGCCGCAAGGGGAGTCTCCACTTCTCAATCTCTTTACTTTGTTTTTGTCTTGCTTTATTTTATTTACTACTTTGTTTGCTGCATTATATTAAAACACAAAAAAATTAGTTGCTAGCTTTACTTTATTTACTGTCTTGTTTGCTATATCAAAAACACAAAAAAAATTTAGTTTACTTGCATTTACTTTATCTAGTTTGCTTTATTTACTACTGCTAAAATGGATACCCCTGAAAACACTAAGTTGTGTGACTTCACAACCACAAATAATAATGATTTCTTATGCACACCTATTGCTCCACCTGCTACTACAGCAGAATTCTTTGAAATTAAACCTGCTTTACTTAATCTTGTTATGCGAGAGCAATTTTCTGGTGTTAGTTCTGATGATGCTGCTGCCCATCTCAATAATTTTGTTGAACTATGTGAAATGAAAAAGTATAAAGATGTAGATGGTGACATTATAAAATTAAAATTGTTTCCTTTCTCATTAAGAGGAAGAGCTAAAGATTGGTTGCTATCTCTGCCTAAGAATAGTATTGATTCCTGGACTAAATGCAAGGATGCTTTTATTGGTAGATATTATCCCCCCGCTAAAATTATATCTTTGAGGAGTAGCATAATGAATTTTAAACAATTGGATAATGAACATGTTGCTCAAGCTTGGGAAAGAATGAAATCTCTGGTTAAAAATTGCCCAACCCATGGACTGACTACTTGGATGATAATCCAAACCTTCTATGCAGGACTAAATTTTTCTTCGCGGAATTTATTGGATTCAGCTGCTGGAGGTACCTTTATGTCCATCACTCTTGGTGAAGCAACAAATCTCCTTGATAATATGATGATTAATTACTCTGAATGGCACACGTGAGAGAGCTCCACAAGGTAAGAAGGTAAATTCTGTTGAAGAATCCTCTTCCTTGAATGATAAGATTGATGCTATTATGTCTATGCTTGTGAATGATAGGACTAATGTTGATCCTAATAATGTTCCATTAGCTTCATTGGTTGCTCAAGAAGAACATGTTGATGTAAACTTCATTAAAAATAATAATTTCAACAACAATGCTTATCTGAACAATTCTAGTAATAACTATAGGCCATATCCTTATAATAATGGCAACGGTTATGCTAATTCTTATGGGAATTCTTACAACAATAATAGGAATACACCCCATGGACTTGAAGCTATGCTTAAGGAATTTATTAGTACACAAACTGCCTTTAACAAATCTGTTGAGGAAAAGCTCAATAAAATTGATATTCTCGCTTCTAGAGTTGATAGTCTTGCCTCTGATGTTGATCTTTTGAAATCGAAAGTTATGCCTAATAGGGATATTGAAAATAAAATTGTTACTACAGCAAATGCCATCCAAGTTAGAATTAATGAGAATATAAGATTAATGGTTGAACTGCGTGCTAGGTGGGATAGAGAAGAAAATGAAAAACTAGCTAAAAAAGGTAATGTAGCTAAAGTTTGGACTATTACCACCACTAGCAATGCTAATTCTTCACATGTTGCTGCACCTCCTACTATCAATGATAAAATAATTGGTGTTGGCAATGCTTCTACTCCTAGTGCAAAGCACGCAAAACTACCTGAAACTGCTAAACTCGCTGAAACCGCTCGTGATAAAACTGCTGAAATTTTTTCCAACCTTGGGGACGATAATCCCATTGATTTAGATTGTAATGATTTAGATTTTGATGATTGCCACATCTCTGAAGTTATAAAGTTCTTACAAAAACTTGCTAAAAGTCCTAATGCTAGTGCTATAAATTTGGCTTTCACAAAACATATTACAAATGCTCTCATAAAAGCTAGAGAAGAGAAACTAAAACTTTAAACTTCTATTCCTAGAAAGCTAGAGGATGGTTGGGAGCCCATCATTAAAATGAGAGTCAAAGATTTTGATTGTAATGCTTTATGTGATCTTGGTGCAAGTATTTCTGTTATGCCTAAGAAAGTCTATGATATGCTTGACTTGCCACCATTGAAAACTCGTTATCCGGATGTTAATCTCGCCGATAATGCTAATAAGAAACCTTTGGGGAGAGTTGATAATGTTCATATTATGGTTAACAATAACCTTGTCCCCGTTGATTTTGTTGTCTTGGATATTGAATGCAATGCATCTTGCCCCATTATATTGGGAAGACCTTTTCTTCGAACCGTTGGTGCTACTATTGATATGAAGGAAGGTAATATTAAATATCAATTTCCTCTCAAGAAAGGTATGGAACACTTCCCTAGAAAGAGAATGAAGTTACCTTATGATTCTATTATTAGAACAAATTATGATGTTGATGCTTCATCTCTTGATGTTACTTGAGTTACACTTTCTGCGCCTAGCTGAAAGGCGTTAAAGAAAAGCGCTTATGGGAGACAACCCATGTTTTTACTACAGTATTTTTGTTTTATATTTGTGTCTTGGAAGTTGTTTACTACCGTAGCAACCTCTCCTTATCTTAGTTTTGAGTTTTGTTGTGCCAAGTAAAGTCTTTGATAGTAAAGTAAGTACTCCTCCGATTCATATTAATTGACTTTAATATGGATGTATCTAGAACTAAAATATGTCTAGATACATCCATGTTGGAGTCAATTAATATGAACCGGATGGAGTACTAGATTTGGATTACTGCGCAGTTCCAGATTTCTTTGCTGTCACGAATCTGGGTCTATCTCACTGTAGGTAGCTCAGAAAATTAAGCCAATTTACGTGCATGATCCTCAGATATGTACGCAACTTTCATTCAATTTGGGCATTTTCATTTGAGCAAGTCTGGTGGCCTAATAAAATCCATCTTTACGGACTGTTCTGTTTTGACAGATTCTGCCTTTTTATTTCGCATTGCCTCTTTTGCTATGTTGGATGAATTTCTTTGATCCATTAATGTCCAGTAGCTTTATGCAATGTCCAGAAGTGTTAAGAATGATTGTGTCACCTCTGAACATGTGAATTTTTATTATGCACTAACCCTCTAATGAGTTGTTTCGAGTTTGGTGTGGAGGAAGTTTTCAAGGATCAAGAGAGGAGTATGATGCAATATGATCAAGGAGAGTGAAAGCTCTAAGCTTGGGGATGCTCCGGTGGTTCACCCCTGCATATTCTAAGAAGACTCAAGCGTTTAAGCTTGGGGATGCCCAAGGCATCCCCTTCTTCATCGACAACATTATCAGGTTCCTCCCCCGAAACTATATTTTTATTCCGTCACATCTTATGCACTTTGCTTGGAGCGTCGGTTTGTTTTTGTTTTTTGTTTTGTTTGAATAAAATGGATCCTAGCATTCACTTTGTGGGAGAGAGACACGCTCCGCTGTAGCATATGGACAAATATGTCCTTAGGCTCTACTCATAGTATTCATGGCGAAGTTTCTTCTTCGTTAAATTGTTATATGGTTGGAATTGGAAAATGCTACATGTAGTAATTCTAAAATGTCTTGGATAATTTGATACTTGGCAATTGTTGTGCTCATGTTTAAGCTCTTGCATCATATACTTTGCACCCATTAATGAAGAAACACTTGGAGCTTGCTAATTTGGTTTGCATATTTGGTTTCTCTAGAGTCAAGATAACATCTAGTATTGAGTTTTGAACAACAAGGAAGACGGTGTGGAGTCTTATAATGTTTACCATATGTCTTTTATGTGAGTTTTGTCTGCACCGTTCATCCTTGTGTTTGTTTCAAATAACCTTGCTAGCCTAAACCTTGTATCGAGAGGGAATACTTCTCATGCATCCAAAATCCTTGAGCCAACCACTATGCCATTTGTGTCCACCATACCTTCCTACTACATGGTATTTATCCGCCATTCCAAAGTAAATTGCTTGAGTGCTACCTTTAAAATTCCATCATTCACCTTTGCAATATATAGCTCATGGGACAAATAGCTTAAAAACTATTGTGGTATTGAATATGTACTTATGCACTTTATCTCTTATTAAGTTGCTTGTTGTGCGATAACCATGTTTCGGGGACGCCATCAACTATTTTTTGTTGAATATCATGTGAGTTGCTATGCATGTCCGTCTTGTCTCGAAGTAAGAGAGATCTACCACCTTAATGGTTGGAGCATGCATATTGTTAGAGAAGAACATTGGGCCGCTAACTAAAGCCATGATTCATGGTGGAAGTTTCAGCTTTGGACATATATCCTCAATCTCATATGAGAATAATAATTGTTGTCACATGCTTATGCATTAAAGAGGAGTCCATTATCTCGTTGTCCATGTTGTCCCTGTATGGGTGTCTAAGTTGAGAATAATCAAAAGCGAGAAATCCAAAATGCGAGCTTTCTCCTTAGACCTTTGTACAGTGCGGCATGGAGGTACCCCATTGTGACACTTGGTTAAAACATGTGCATTGCAAAGATCCGGTAGTCCAAGCTAATTAGGACAAGGTGCGGCACTATTAGTATACTATGCATGAGGCTTGCAACTTGTAGGATATAATTTACATAACTCATATGCTTTATTACTACCATTGACAAAATTGTTTCATGTTTTCAAAATAAAAGCTCTAGCACAAATATAGCAATCGATGCTTTCCTCTTTGAAGGACCTTTCTTTTTTACTTTTATGTTGAGTCAGCTTCACCTATCTCTCCCCACCTCAAGAAGCAAACACTTGTGTGAACTCGTGCATTGATTCCTACATACTTGCATATTGTACTTGTTATATTACTCTATGTTGACAATTATCCATGAGATATACATGTTACAAGTTGAAAGCAACCGCTGAAACTTAATCTTCCTTTGTGTTGCTTCAATGCCTTTACTTTGATTTATTGCTTTATGAGTTAACTCTTATGCAAGACTTATTGATGCTTGTCTTGAAGTACTATTCATGAAAAGTCTTTGCTTTATGATTCACTTGTTTAATCATGTCATTACCATTGTTTTGATCGCTGCATTCATTACATATGTTTACAAATAGTATGATCAAGGTTATGATGGCATGTCACTTCAGTAAATTATCTTTGTTATCGTTTTACCCGCTCGGGACGAGCAGAACTAAGCTTGGGGATGATGATACGTCTCCGATGTATCGATAATTTCTTATGTTCCATGCCATATTATTGATGATTCCTACATGTTATATGCACACTTTATGTCATATTCGTGCATTTTCTGGAACTAACCTATTGACAAGATGCCGAAGTGCCAGTTGCTGTTTTTCTGCTGTTTTTGGTTTCAGAAATTCTAGTAACGAAATATTCTCGAATTGGACGAAATCAAGTCCCAGGGTCCTATTTTGCCACGAACCTTCCAGAAGACCGAAGAGCATACGAAGTGGGGCCACGAGGGGCCACCACCACATGGCGGCGCGGCCAAGGAGGGGCCCACGCCGCCCTGTGGCGTGGGGCCCTCGTCAGCCCTCCGACTCTGCCCTTCCGCCTACTTAAAGCCTCCGTCGCGAAACCCCTGATGCGAAAAACCACGATACGGAAAACCTTCCAGAGACGCCGCCGCCGCCAATCCCATCTCGGGGGATTCTCGGAGATCTCCTCCGGCACCCCGCCGTGAGAGGGGATTCATCTCCCGGAGGACTCTACACCGCCATGGTCGCCTCCGGAGTGATGAGTGAGTAGTTCACCCTCGGACTATGGGTCCATAGCAGTAGCTAGATGGTTGTCTTCTCCTCATTGTGCTTCATAGTTGGATCTTGTGAGCTGCCTAACATGATCAAGATCATCTATCTGTAATAATATATGTTGTGTTTGTCGGGATCCGATGGATAGAGAATACCATGTTATGTTAATTATCAAGTTATTACCTATGTGTTGTTTATGATCTTGCATGCTCTCTCGTTATTAGTAGAGGCTCGGCCAAGTTGAAGCTAGTAACTCCAAGAGGGAGTATTTATGCTCGATAGTGGGTTCATGCCCGCATTGACACTCGGGGGAGTGACAAAACCCCTAAGGTTGTGTTGTGCTGTTGCCACTAGGGATAAAACATTGATGCTATGTTCGAGGATGTAGTTATCGATTACATTACGCACCATACTTAATGCAATTGTCTGTTGCTTTGCAACTTAATACTGGAAGGGGTTCGGATGATAACCTGAAGGTGGACTTTTTAGGCATAGATGCAGTTTGGATGGCGGTCTATGTACTTTGTCGTAATGCCCAATTAAATCTCACTATATTTATCATGACATGTATGTGCATTGTTATGCCCTCTCTATTTGTCAATTGCCCGACCGTAATTTGTTCACCCAACATGCTTTTATCTTATGGGAGAGACACCTCTAGTGAACTGTGGACCCCGGTCCATTCTTTTAATACCGAAATACAAATCTGCCGCAATACTTGTTCTTTACTCGTTTTCTCTCGCAAACAATCATCTTCCACACAATACGGTTAATCCTTTGTTACAGCAAGCCGGTGAGATTGACAACCTCACTGTTTCGTTGGGGCAAAGTACTTTGGTTGTGTTGTGCAGGTTCCACGTTGGCGCCGAATCTCCGGTGTTGCGCCGCACTACATCCCGCCGCCATCAACCTTCAACGTGCTTCTTGGCTCCTACTGGTTCGATTAAACCTTGGTTTCTTACTGAGGGAAACTTGCTGCTGTACGCATCACACCTTCCACTTGGGGTTCCCAACGGGCGTGTGCTTTACGCGTCATCACGCACCTACTCCTCCTGCAAGCCCTCGTGTCCCTTCACCAAAAAGGGCGAGAGTTGAATCAATTACACAGCCTTCCCTACAATTGGGTGGCTCCTCGACTCCTCTTCTTGATGATGTAAGTTCTTGAATACTTTCACATGTTGCCGATGTTTTCTCTGTGTACTTTATTTTGTGCTATCACCCTTTATTTCGTACCGACGCTTTCTTTCTCTCTCTTTCTTTTAACAGCCTTTGATTAAGGAATTCATCCGTTTCGGTGCCCAATTTGTTGGGTACCGTGACTATGCCAGTAAAGCTGAAGGTAATGCCATGCCGCTTCTTTTTGCCCTTGCCTTCTTGCTCCTTTGTTGTCGATGTTTTGTACTAAATTTAACTTTCTTGGCGTAAAAGTCGGCGGAGGTCAACGAGCGTGCCAATACACTTGCTCAAAAATTAGAGCAAAGTGAAGAGGCTCGTAAGAAGGCCGAATCAGATGCTATTCAAGCTAGAGCGGAGGCCGACAAGGCCAAGGCCGATGCCGCCGGTGTCGAAGATCTTAGGAAGAGGCTTCACGATGCCGAAACTTCGCCGAGCGAGCATATAACCGCACGTACCGCTCGCGAAGCGGTTATTAAACGCCTAAGGTCACAAAACCGTCGCTTTGTCGTTAGTATCTGAACCACTTTGCATCCTTTGGACTTTCTTTCCTTCACTCGTTTGTTGATCAATAGGTTTTTATCTTGACAGGTAAAACATCTCAAGAATTTGAACTTGAAGATCCCGACAATGATCCTCTTCTTGACGCCCTTTCGTTCCTTGAGTTTCATGGAACAGAAGCACACGAGGGCATTGATCAAGCTAAAGCGGGGCTGTCGCGACTCTTCCCCTACTTCTTCCCGAAGAAAGAGGAACCCGCAACTTTCCTTGCTCTTGCCAAGTGTTTTAATCCACCAGAAGATCTTGGGCTGAAGGTGCGCCAGGAAAATATGAAGGTCGCTGTTGAAAGCACCGTCGCCCTTGTTGCCGACAGCCAGCAGAAACCTCGACCGGACCAAGGTTGGCGACACACAGGAGATGGAGACTACGAAGTGGCGATCACCGATCGTGGCTGCGAAGCCTAACACAAAGAAGATCCTCGCTTATCTTGGAATCACGCCTACTCTCGCGCCTAGTTCGTCCAAGATGGAGGTCTAGTAGACCACCCTCGTCCTCTCTTTTAGTTTTTTCTATCTTTTGACGCTCGTCGCCCTGGCTAGTTTTAGCGATAATCGCTTCAATAGTCCATTAGGGACCCTTATTTTGTAATAGTAATGTACATACTTTGAGAATCAACGGAGGTCTATCTTTGCTTGATGATTGATGTCGCGCCTTTTTCTTTCAGTTGATTTTTGACAACTATTCTGCAACTCTTCGTCCTTCTGATGCGTTACCTGTGTTGTCCCCTTCGAAGAAAATTCCTGTGGCTGTCGAACGTGTTGAAAATTCTTCGAGTACCAATTCAGCAAAGGATTTGGAAGAACTTCGCCAGCAGCTCCAGTCTTTGAAGAAACAATCACTTATGATAATGGATCAATCTCGAAAATCATCCGAGAGAGAGAAAATGGCACTTGAACAGGCTCGCGATGCCATAACTGCTAAGGAAAACGCCTTAGATGAAGCCGCGAAAGCTGCTTCTCGAGAAAACTCCCTTCTTGAATTAATGATTGAGGCAAGCTCAGAAATGGCGGGTATATTTCTTGGACTTAATCCTTCTCTCCCTTTTCTTCTTTGCCTGTTTTTTACCTTTAACTGATGTATTGTCACCAAACAGGTCCCTTTTTAGATGCTGAGGCCGAGGATCAAAGAGTGGATACAAGATCAAGTTTTCTTATTAACTTGGGTCTTGATCATGGCGTCCTCTTCTGGGCTACACCTGAACGTACCCGACAGATTGTAAGATTCCAGGACCGCTCGAGCCAAGTTCGAGGATTTCTCGAGTTTTGTTCCAAAGACTTTATCCAGGATTTTCAATGCTATGTTTCCTCGGAATGTTCAGCCAAAATCTCTCCTCGAACTGATGGAAAAATTTGAGGATGTGCAAAAAATCCATGGCTTTGTAAAAGCTCAACTGATAGCTGGTGCCAAGGTGACCCTTATTATGCTTCAGATCTATCATCCCAAACTTGATATGACAAAGGTGGTGGAGACTGTTCATACGAAGCTGAGGCAACGGCGGAGAGGTGTTGATAAAATCAATGAGCGGATCACCCCAGTAGCTGAGGAAATAATTGATGACCTTCTTCGAATGGATGCCGACTTTTTTCGTACGGCCATTATGCCGATTTTTTGGGTACTGCTCCCGAAGAAACCAGAGTAAGTATTGACGACTTGTTGGGTCACCACTGAGTTTGTATTTTATCGATAAGGACTCTATCTTTGCTGTGTCTATATTGTAAGTTGTATATTTTCCTTCCTTCAAGCCCTCGAGTCTTTCGGTGATTGGTCCTTGTGTTGTATATGCGAGGTATTAAATCAAAGCGACCAAGTTTTGATACTATATTTGCGGGTACTAGCCCCCGAGTATTTTGTCTTTAATTGCTATCTTGTAACTTCGTTTTATCTGGCGAGGTACTTGGTACCAGGGCGAGATAACTTTAGCATTTGAACCCATCTATATTGTAATTTTGAGGCGTAAACCTCTGATCGTGTCGAAGAACAAATATATATTTCCACTATCTTTATTATATTGCAGCACCGCGAGCCCGCCTCATTAAAAACCTTTTCCGGCCCCACTCGGTGCCCCGAAAAAGGAAAAGAGTGCGTCTGAAAACTCGCGGGCGTTTCAGTACATTGTATTTTTACAAGGGAAGACTATATTTCAGCCCTAGGCGTAAAAACGCCTGAGCTGCGCCACGTTCCATGGGTTTTTCTCGGGAACCCCTGTCTTCTTGTCTTTGATTCTGTACGCTCCTCGTTCGATTACCTCTGTAATAACGTAAGGACCAAGCCATGGCGACTCGAGTTTTTCGTAACGCTCTTGATTGAGTCGCAAAACTAGGTCTCCAACTTGAAAGGATCTTGGTCGCAAACGTCGATCGTGGTAGTTTTTCGTGTCCCGCTGATATTTAGTTACCCTTGTCAATACTTCGTCCCGAGCTTCGTCAAGTGCGTCGACGTCGTCTTCCAATGCTTTCCCGGAAACTTCTTCGTTGTACTCGTGACTCGGGGGAGTCGTGCTCTATTTCTATCGGCAAGCATCGCCTCTCGCTCCATGGACCAGGAAAAACGGGGTCTCCTGTGTTGCTGTATTTGGTGTTGTTCGGATGCTCCATAACACACTTGGTAACTCTTCTGGCCAGGTATGTCGAGCTTTTTCCAGTGGCCCTAACAAGCGTTTCTTGATGCCATTGGCTTTCTCGACTTGACCATTGGTTTGAGGATGTGCAACTGACGCGAAGTGCAATTTAATGCCTACCTCTGCACAGTACGCCTTGAACTCCTTCGACGTAAAGTTGCTACCATTGTCTGTGACGATGCTATGAGGTACTCCAAATCGAAAAACGATGCCCTTCACGAACTTTATTGCTGATGCTGCATCTGGTGAATTTATCGGCTTTGCTTCTATCCACTTGGTGAATTTGTCAACAACAACCAACATGTACTCGTATCCTCCTCGGCGAAGCTTTGTGTAATTTTCCCACCATATCGAGACCCCATTGAGCAAAGGGCCAAGATAAGGGTATTGGCATTAATTCTCGCTGCCGGAGAGTGAGGTTTTACGGCAAATCTCTCGACATGCGTCACAAGTTCGTACTATCTCCTTTGCGTCCTCAATTACCGTCAACCGCAGAATCCTCGCTCGATAAACTTTAGCCGCAATAGCTCGACCGGCTCGCGTGGTGGCCGCATACTCCTTCGTGTACGTCCTTCAGAAT
Source organism: Lolium rigidum (assembly GCF_022539505.1). NCBI lineage: Eukaryota > Viridiplantae > Streptophyta > Magnoliopsida > Poales > Poaceae > Lolium > Lolium rigidum. Next base: position 12,724,676 of record NC_061514.1, on the reverse strand, counting down.
TATCCTTCCTTCTTCGGGTGTAACGCACCTTTGTAGCATACCCGAGATACTACGCTTGTACAACTCCCCTTTTACCACCGTGAAAGCTTTGGATCGCCTAATAACTCGCCTTGCTTCAACTGAATCGTCGGGTATTGTCTTTCTTAGGATGTATGATATGTACGCTTGCATCCATGGGATTTGTACCATCAGTACTAGATCTTGTTCCTTGTCTTCTTCTTCCAATGCTTCTTTCGTAGCCCCCGAGGGTTTCTCGTTCTTCTCCTTCTTTGTTAATTTCTTCGGCTTCGTGGACCTTTCGTTATTTCTTCCCGTAACACACCCGGAGGGATTGGGAGGCACCGCGACCCGATATTTGCAAGAACGCTCGGCTTCATCATTGCTCAGCCTCATCGATATGGTTTACTTCGCATCCGTCAAACAGCTTCTCCAGCTCATTATATATCTCTTTGTACGCCACCATGCTATCATTGACCGCATCACATTGGTTCATGACTTGCTGAGCCACCAACTGTGAGTCGCCAAATATTTTTAACCGAGTTGCGCCGCAGGCTTTCGCCATCTTCATCCCATGTATAAGGGCTTCATATTCTCGCCTCGTTATTAGATGCGTTTGGAAACGTCATCCGCAGGATGTATTTCAGCTTGTCGCCTTCGGTGATATGAGTATCACCCCCGCTCCAGCCTCCTTCTAACCTTTTGGACCCGTCGAAGTTCATAGTCCAGGTTCTCGATAAATCCGTGAGGTCCCGTGTTTTGCAACTCCATCCACTCGCGATGAAGTCTCGGTAAAATTTGTGATTTTATTGCCTTTCTTTTTCATACGTGATGTCCCGAGGAGAAAGTTCTATTCCCCAAAGGGAGACACGCCCGTAGCTTCCGGATTGTTGAGTATGTTGGATAAAGGCGCCTCATTGACCACTATTATCGGATGCGCTGAAAAATAGTGGCACAACTTTCTTGCCGTTGTAATCACTCCATATGCTAGTTTCTGGTACTGCGAGTACCGCTGTTTGGAAGGCGATAAAACTTCACTGATGAAATACACCGGCCTTTGCACTCCATGGAGTTTTCCTTCTTCTTCTCTTTCGACAACTAGCACTGTGCTAACCACTCGGGGTGTGGCTGCAATGTACAAGCAGGAGAGGTTCTTTTTCCTTCGGCGCCACCAAGACCGGTGGTGTCGAAATTGTGCGTTTCAAATCCTCGAAAGCTCTATCGGCTTCTTCGTTCCACTCGGAATTTCTCTCCTCGCTTTATTAAAGCGTAGAACGGTAACGCTTTTCTCCCAGCACTGGCGACGAATCTGGCTAAAGCTGCGACTCGCCCAGCTAGTTGTCGTATTTCCTTCAACTTTGTTGGCTTCCTCATTGTTACGATAGCTTGGATTTTTTCGGGATTTGCTTCAATCCCTCTTGCTGAAACTAGGAACCCGAGAAGTTCTCCTGCAGGGATGCCGAAAGAACATTTCGTCGGATTCAACTTGAGACAAAATTTATCGAGGTTGTCGAAAGTTTCCTTCAAGTCCTCGATTAATGTTGCCCCCTTTTTTGTTGTGATGACGACGTCGTCGATGTATACTTGTACATTTTTTCCAATCTGTGTTGCCAAGCACTTCTGCATCATCCGTTGATATGTTGCTCCCGCGTTTTTCAACCCGAAAGGCATTGTTTTATAACAAAATACGCCATACGGTGTGATGAACGCTGTTTTGGCTTCGTCGTCTTTTTTTAATCTGATCTGGTTATAACCGCAGTATGCGTCCAAAAAGGAAAGACGTTCACATCCCGCCGTGGAGTCGATAATCCGATCGATCCTTGGGAGGGGAAAGTGATCCTTTGGACAATGTTTATTGAGGCACGTAAAGTCGACACACATGCGAAGGACTTTCGTGTTTTTCTTTGGCACCATCACTGGGTTAGCTACCCAAGTGGCCTCGGTAGATATATCTTTAATGAAACCAGCTTCTCTGAGTCGATCAATTTCTGATAACATAGCTTTACGGTTTGGTTCCGAAAACGCCGCAAAGGTTGCTTGATTGGTCTCGCAATAGGATCCAAGTTTAGGTGGTGCTCGGCAAGTTCCCCGGGTACTCCCGGCATGTCAGCCTGGACACCATGCGAAGATTTTCCAGTTGCTCACGGAGGAACTCGACGAGCGCGCTTTCCTATGCGAGGTCCATGTTTGTCGCGATGGATGTCGTTTTCTTCTGGATCGGTCGGGTGAATCCGAACTTCCTTAGAATCTTTGGTGGTGTTGAAAGTTGCTTCCTTGTTGGGCCTCCCTACGTCTCGGCAAGACATCATAATCAGCTCATGAGCCTTGACGCTGCGTACTCTGCTCGCATCCCGAAGGTTTCTGATAGTCGATGAAAATCTTTGTCGCATTTGTCGGCCAGCGCGAAGCTTCCTTTGACTGTGATTGGTCCCTTAGGTCCAGGCAACCTCCAAAGCAAGTACGTGTAATGTGGTACTGCCATAAACCTGGCATATGCTGGTCGCCCCAACAAAGCGTGATACTGCGACGGGAAATCCATAACTTCGAATTCCAACCTTTCTATCCTCGTAGTTTTCTCGGGTCCCAAACCGAACGTCGAGATTGATCTTCTCCTGGGTAACTTGGCTTCTATGGTGTGATGCCGTGGAAACGTGTGTCGGTTGGTTTCAGATTTGCGAGGGAAATATTCATCTTCCTTAGCGTATCTCGCGTACATAAGGTTTAAACTCGCTGCCGCCATCTATGAATACTCGAGATACATCGAACCCCCGCAATTATCGCCGGTAAGATCGAGCCGACCGCCCCGGTCGAGGAACTTGTCGTGGATGATCAGCCTATTGTGAAGCCAATATCTTGTCCTCGACTCGCTAAGGTACTCGATCGTTGGTGGTGGCATTTTTCTGCCATAAACACCGTCGCGAGATTACTTTCCGAGCTCTATTGGATGGCCTCGCCTTCTCGAATCATCGAGACCGCTCCGTTAGAGTTAGGATCGACATAGGGCGGTGGAGCAAGTGCTGCCGCTATTCCGAGCCGATGTCGATTTTCATCCGTAATCGCGGGAGGAGGTGGCAAGTGAATCTCACTCCTTGGTCCTTGAGGATTGCGCTGCCGCTGAGCATTTGCATGTCCCGCCCATCTTAACATTGCCCGGAAATTTCGACAATCTTTTTGCAAATGTCCCGACCGTCTTTTCCCATTGTCTGCGAGGAAGAAATGCATTTGACACTGCCCGTTCATCATCTCTTCTGGGACACAAAAGGTCTCTCGGAACCTTGGCCCGCTATTTTGCCTCGTTATCTCTATTGTCACCTTGTTGTGCGTTGCTTCTCTCGGTAGTCATCTCTACTGTTTCCTCCATTGTTTCCCGAAAGCCAGCCGATATTTGGCCAGGTGCATCGTAACTTGAAAAATTGACGGGGAAATCGGCGTCTATTTTGGAAATTTCGACCTGCGATCTTCCTCTCGGGGGACCTATGTCGTTTGTTATGTACCGCATCTTCACCATCCGCCCATCTCGTTTGCTATCTCCATTAAAGCCGATACTGTTCTTGGGTTTGTCCTGCCCAAGTCCTCCACGAAATCTCCTCGTCGAACTCCCGCAACAAATGCATCTATCGCTCTTTCGTCGATATATTTTCTCGCACGAGTTTTTGATGATGTTCCACCTTTGGATGTACTTCCTCATTGATTCATCATGCTTTTGTCGACATGACCTCAACTCTTCTAGTGTCGCAGGTTTCTTATAGGTTGACCGGAAATTCTTGATAAACACGTCCTCAAAGCTTTCCCAGCTGTCGATGGAACCTGGGGGAAGCTTTTTTATCCATGATCTAGCGGCTCCGCTCAGATGTATCTGGATGCTCTGCATGGCTGTCGCTCTGGTCCCGCCTATCAGTTTTACTGTCTCGAGGTAATCGACTAGCCAGTCCTCGGGGTCTTGGCAGCCATCAAATTTCTTGAAACTATCGGGTAGCTTGAATCCTGATGGGACTCGAGTTTTTCGGACCCGTCGTGTGAAACATGGAAGTCCACACATGTCCTCTTCAGCAAGTTCTGGTGAATGCCGACGTTCCCTTCTTTCTTGTCGCGCTCTATCAACTCTAGCCTGAGTTGTTGTGTCCCTGGCTCCACTTGCTCTTGGTGGATCTTGCACTGCTGCGGTAGGTCTCGGACTGTTTTGCCTTGCAGTTCCTTCGGGAGGTGTAGCTGTGAACGCTGCTCCCATGGATCCACATCCTGCCATGGCTATGTTGTACAACGCTTCTCTTGGGTCCCCAGGAGGTGGCCTGGTGATACGTCTCCGACGTATCGATAATTTCTTATGTTCTATGCCATATTATTGATGATACCTACATGTTTTATGCACACTTTATGTCATATTCGTGCATTTTCTGGAACTAAGCTATTAACAAGATGCCGAAGTGCCGCTTCTCGTTTTCGCATTGTTTTGGCTTTCGTAAATCCTAGTAACGAAATATTCTCGGAATTGGACTAAAACGAAGACCCAGTGGCTCCTATTTTTCCACGGAGCTTCCTAAGACCGAAGAACACACGAAGTGGGGCCACGAGGTGGCCAAACCATAGGGCGGCGCGGCCCAAGCCCCGGCCGCGCCGACCTATAGTGTGGGCCCCTCGGGTGACCTGCCCTTGACTTACGCACATCCCTTTCTAAAATCTACCCCTCGATCGTCTCTAAACCTGGGACATTACAAAAACCTTCCAGGGACGCCGCCTCCGCCAATCCCATCTCGGGGGATTCTGGAGATCTCCTCCGGCACCCTGCCGGAGAGGGGATTCATCTCCCGGAGGACTCTTCACCGCCATGGTCGCCTCCGGAGTGATGAGTGAGTAGTTCACCCCTGGACTATGGGTCCATAGCAGTAGCTAGATGGTTGTCTTCTCCTCATTGTGCTTCATTGTTGGATCTTGTGAGCTGCCTAACATGATCAAGATCATCTATCCGTAATGCTATATGTTGTGTTTGTCGGGATCCGATGGATAGAGAATACCATGTTATGTTAATTATCAAGTTATTACCTATGTGTTGTTTATGATCTTGCATGCTCTCCGTTATTAGTAGAGGCTCGGCCAAGTTGATGCTAGTAACTCCAAGAGGGAGTATTTATGCTCGATAGTGGGTTCATGCCTCCATTGATATCTCGGGGGAGTGACGAAACCCCTAAGGTTGTGTTGTGCTTGTTGCCACTAGGGATAAAACATTGATGCTATGTCTAAGGATGTAGTTGTTGATTACATTACGCACCATACTTAATGCAATTGTCTGTTGCTTTGCAACTTAATACTGGAGGGGGTTCGGATGATAACCTGAAGGTGGACTTTTTAGGCATAGATGCAGTTGGATGGCGGTCTATGTACTTTGTCGTAATACCCAATTAAATCTCACTGTACTTATCATGACATGTATGTGCATTGTTATGCCCTCTCTATTTGTCAATTGCCCGACTGTAATTTGTTCACCCAACATGCTTTTATCTTATGGGAGAGACACCTCTAGTGAACTGTGGACCCCGGTCCATTCTTTTATACTGAAATACAAATCTGCTGCAATACATGTTCTTTACTGTTTTCTTGCAAACAATCATCTTCCACACAATACGGTTAACCCTTTGTTACAGCAAGCCGGTGAGATTGACAACCTCACTGTTTCGTTGGGGCAAAGTACTTTGGTTGTGTTGTGCAGGTTCCACGTTGGCGCCGGAATCTCTGGTGTTGCGTCGCACTACATCCCGCCGCCATCAACCTTCAACATGCTTCTTGACTCCTACTGGTTCGATTAAACCTTGGTTTCTAACTGAGGGAAACTTGCCGCTGTGCGCATCACACCTTCCTCTTGGGGTTCCCAACGGACGTGTCAATTACACGCATCAGTTGCATACATACCTTGCCCATCATATTCCATATACCATAGTGTGGCAAGAATGATCTTGCCATGCCATACTCGTTGAACTTAAGCTGATGGAAATATCCGGTACTCAAACGTCCAGGCATAATATATGCAGCATAAATAAGAAACGAGCACACTAAAATGATAGCTGAGATTAAAAAAAGCATACCAAAGGAGGAGATAAAATATGAGCTAGCAGTGAGACAAGTTCATCCTCAATTTTGATTCCCAATTTCACAGCACATTGATTCCTATGAGTGAAATGCAAAGCCTGGTAAACAAAACCAAAACATGACAAAAGACCCCAGAGGCGTGTAACTCTGAACTCAATCTTTACAATGCAATGAAACACAAACGTCTTTTGCGTTTTCTCGAAAAAATACCCTATATCCCAATTTACTTGTTCAAAAGGAATCAGGCAACTGATTACATATGTGATGAAAAACTAAAAATGGCATGACATCTGCAATTAAAAACTAGAGAATTGCACAAATAAGGTATTTTTCATATTCCAATGGTATCCATTAAGAAAAGTTAGACTCTTAGCTTGTCAATCACATGAAAATAGTAGATGCTACAATAAAGAGATCTGGAACTTGATCCTAGATAAATGGTCGAGGCGTCAGAACACGTATAGCTCAGTGCAATAACTAACAGAGTTGCTTTTTTCCTATATGCACAAAAACTTTCTATGGGTAATAATCCCACAAAAAGCTTCAAGAAAGCACATTTAACTAATTCTAGTTGCAGAATCACGTGTACGAACCAATTTCATAAAGGCGCAAATCTGAAGTAAATGAAAATATAAATTCATGGAATGGAAAGCTATTGACGATTCTTATGCATAAATAAATAATTACAAGGGCGTTGCGATTTACAGAGAAATAAATAATTTTAAGTAATAAAGGAAGAGTCAAAAGTAAGCAGTATGAACGCAACGATACAGTTGTACAAACAACACTACTGGAAAATAAAAAAGAACAGTTCAGAATAATTAACGCACAGATATATGTGATCATGATTACCCGTAAAATGCCCTTCTCACGCTCATGTGGGGGCTGCTTAGCTACTTTAAGAAAATCCTCCATCTGTTTTCCCCGATTAAGCTGTTTCGGGTAACGCTGCCCCTTGGCGATCTTACAGACCTTAAACATTGAAGTGATAAGAAGCAAGTTTGTGATAAAATGAAGGTGTATCCACACTCCACGGAATTTCTAATATAGCTGGATATGTTAACACAGTACGAAACATCCATGGAATAGTTGTTCAGGATACCAACCTCCAACGGAAGAAATTTCGGCCTCTGCGGGGTGCCCACTTGCAAACAGTTCAAAGATTTGTACTGAATACTAACACCATATCTCTTCTGGAAGTATTGCAATACTGTCTCCCTAGGCTCCCTGGTACTATGACTATCAACCGGGAAACTGTCACAGGAAAAACCAGCCAAACTAATGTCAGCATGATATATCATACTGCATGGCCATCTAAAGAAGCATGATAGAGATACAAGAAATCTTCAGAAATGTGTAACTGCATACATCAACTCTTCTGCTGATTGTGAGGTAACACCGGATACACAGTATTCTTTGTGCATATTGCACAGTACATGAACCTTTACACCTTCTAGTGCCTTCACAATCTAAACTCGAGAAAAGGTTCAAAGCTTGTTAGAATGGAGAGCAAAAATTCAGACAGCATACTGCATGTTATGACTAAAAAAGTGACAGCAGGACCTGACCTTCAAGAGATCTGTACCAGTTAATTGTGTGTCAGATATATCCCTGTTCAGCAGCATCTCAACAAAATCCATCACCAGTAGGGGCTTGATGAATACTGTAGAGGATTGATCTGCAGAAGAAAAATGTCAAACTACCTTGACATGTGAGAAACTTAGAGGCAACTTCAAGACTATTAGACCCATTATATGATTCATATAGAAGTAGAGTGTGGATACACCTCCATGTTATTACAGACTTCATTCGTTCTGTGCCTTGATTATTTTGTTGGGTCCCTTGCAAATATTTTGTAAAGTTTTCTTTTACTATTAATATTAATCATACTGTCGGAGCCTCTCCTACAGTTTTCTTGCAAAAAAAGTGGGCTAAATAAATGATAAGATGATGTGTATGCGAGGTAAAAATATTCTTTATATGCCAAATAAGTCATAGTTCTTAATGAATAATCCTATAGTTCTCTTCCAGACCATTGTACTTTATTAGTTTTCTAAAATTCAATGGCATTTATCTGTAACTGGCACAACATTCAAGAGATTTTCTCAATGAAATACATATATATACACCAATCGACACTTGATCTACCATATGTCATACAGACAGCACATGCACTACAAAATGTCCAAATTATTGTAAAGGAAAAGGATAAATTTTGTTCTCAAATCTAGAATAGGTACCAAAAAAACAAGACGGAGTGTTGGGATCTAACCAATATTTAGCATAAGACCACTCTGAGTGGGTCGTATGCTTTGGTGAAAACTGATACGTCCAATTTGCATCACTATTTTATATCATAATTTGCTGTTATTCATTGATATATTTCATATTGGGACACAATACTTATGTTATTTCATCTTTTTTGCATGTTTCATGATTATTTGGAGATCGAGCACCGGAGCCAGGATTCTGCTGGAAAAAGCACCGTCAGGATGCAATATTTCGGAAGATCAACTGTGGAAGGAAATTTTACCAAAAATCCTATTTTTCCAGATGACGAAGGAAGCCAGAAGGGGGAGCCAGCTGGACCCAAGGTGGGCCCACACCATAGGGCGGCGCGGCCCATGGCCTGGCCGCGCCACCATGTGGTGTGGGGCCCCCACAGCCCCTTTCGCCTCCTTTTCTTCGCGAAACCCTTCGTCCCGAAGACCTAAGCCACGGAGGAATCCTCACGAAGGGTTACAGCCGCCTCTGCGGGGCGGAGAACACCAGAGAGAAAAGAGCTCTCCGGCGGGCAGGAATCCGCCGGGGAAATTCCCTCCCGGAGGGGGAAATCGACGCCATCGTCACCGCTATCGAGCTGGACATCATCTCCATCACCATCATCATCATCTCCACCATCATCACCGCCATCTCCACCGCTGAACATCGTCACCGCTGTAGCAATTTGGGTTTGATCTTGATTGTTTGATAGGGGAAACTCTCCCGGTATTGATTTCTACTTGTTATTGATGCTACAAGAATAGGGGTATAGGAACAGACAATAAGAACAAAAGATACCATTCTTCAGTTGGAAATTCACGTAGAACAATGTGTAGTGCTTGCAGGATTGCCGGAGGTACATGGTCTGGCATCAGATCATGGAGCTCATATAAACTCTTCATGCTAACACGTGCAGCGCGTTTGATCGTGACATCGAAATGCCTAGAGACAGCAGAGATATCAGTAATTATTACTTGATAATTGATTTCACCAAATAATGGATGATGGCAATATTTCCAGAGCGGTATATATACCTCTGCAAGGCTCTGGGGCCATCAGGACTATCCTCCTCCTGATCCTGCAGTGTAATTTTGAACACACTGGAACCAAAATTCAGTTCAGCGAGTGCGTAGAGTATCTTGCTTCCATCGTAGGCAGAACAATCGGCTTGGAAACCAACTTCTGCATGCTTGTTCACGAATTCTCGAATGACGGCGTGATTGACGCAGCGCGAAGTAACAGGTCTGATAGACACCTGATGAGATATTACAAGTGTGATGGCAAACAGAACATCACATGATAATATATAGATGTAACGAAAGCTGCCCAGAAATAAGGAGCTTACATCATATTGGTGAATTTCACTGAAGTCTGATTTGTCGTTCACATGAACAGAGATATGATTGGTCAACACCCTGCAAAGTATGCCACTCGTGCACATTGAAGGGCGCTTCTCAAATATGAGTTCTTGATCGCTGAGTGGCCTAGCTCTTTCACCACCCGCCATGACTAGCAGCTGCAGGGCAAGATACGGATACATGGGCATTAGTGCTGCAAGGCAACATTGATCAAAAGCAGAGATGAAGCATGAAAATACATTTAATATAATAATGGTAAATACCAGGTACGCTGGTGTCTGCTCTTTCTTTGCAATGTTTAAAACTGAAAACCTCCCGCGTGAAGACTGTATTTTCCCCAAATCCACCTGGGCAAATAAAGTGTCGGTACTAGTACCACTCAGCAAGTAAATTCTCAAACTGGGTGGATTACAGCGTCCATACTAGAAAGAAGATTTGTCGCAGCAAACAAAGGGCGAAAGTTAGGGTTGGTCGCCAGCGAAAACAAACAAATCAGAGCATCTCCAGTCGCGTCCCCCAAACCGTCCCCCAAAGCGCGCCGGATTGAGCGTTTGGGGGACGTGTTTTGTTCGTGCCGCGTTTGGGGGACGTCGCTCCCCAGCCGCGTCCCCCAAACGCCGCCCCCAAACATTTAAAATAATTTTTTTAACACATAAACCATTTATATCAAATGTAGCATATGAAAAAAAATGTTTTCGAGGATTGTTTTCAAATTAAATTACAACAAACAATAAAACAAGTAATCAAATATAATAAAAAGGGCTAGATGATACATCAAGGTGCCACGTGATCCTCCACAAATGCTCAACGAGATCAGCTTGAAGTTGCTCATGCACATTGCTGTCACGGATCTCTGCGTGCATGACCACAAAATCAGCAAAATCTGCAGGCACCTCATGATCAACCTCCGCGAGAGGTCCTTGACACTCATAGGGACCAACATGTGACCTAACATGATTCTTGCGGTCATCCTCGATGATCATGTTGTGCATGATCACACAAGCCTGCATCACCTCCCACATTTGGTCGTGAGACCAGCTTAGAGCAGGTACCGGACAATGGCAAATTGTGCTTGAAGCACACCAAATGCCCGCTCGACATCCTTCCTGCAAGCCTCCTGTCGTGTAGCAAAGTGAGAATTCTTCTGACCTGATGGATTCGAGATTGTTTTGACAAAAGTGGCCCATTTTGGATATATACCATCGGCTAGATAATAGCCTTTGGTATATTGGTGGCCATTGATCTCATAGTTGCATGGTGGAGCATGCCCTTCCACTAGTCTGCTGAACACCGGAGACCGCTGCAACACGTTGATGTCATTGTGTGATCCCGCCATGCCAAAGAAAGAATGCCAAATCCACAGGTCATAATCTGCCACAGCTTCAAGCACCACACCTGCAATATCCATGACGCCCTTTGTATATACCTTGCCAAGCAAACGGGCAGTTCTTCCATGCCCGAGTGCATGCAATCGATGCTTCCAAGCATTCCGGGAAATCCTCCGGCAGCATTTTGTGCCATGATCCTTGCGATCTCTTCCTCGGTTGGCCCTCTCAAGTAGTATTTGCCAAACTTTCCCACCACAGCTCGGCAAAACTTGTACATGCACTCAATGGCAGTAGACTCACTCATGCGAAGGTAGTCGTCCCGTGTATCGGCAGGTGCTCCGTATGCAAGCATCCTCATGGCGGCGGTGCACTTCGAATGGATGAGAACCCGAGAACGCCTACGGCGTCGAGCTTGAGCTTGAAGTAGGGGTCGAACTCTCGAACGCCGTGGAGGATATTCATGAACAGGCCCTTGCTCATCCTGTACCGGCGCCGAAAATTGTCGGCATGTGTTGCCCCGTCGGCGAAGTAGTCGTTGTGCGGCATGGCATGCCCCTCCATCCTCTGCCGGGGCTTCGACTTCCTTCTTCCCGGCCTTGATCCTCCGCGGCGCGGCCTCTTCCTCTTCTCCGCCTCGGCGTCAAGCATGTCCTGGAGGGAGGCGATGATCGGCAAATGCTCCCGCAGGTCGTCGTCGAACGCTTGCTCGTCCTCCGGCAGACGGGGCAACCATCTCATCGTCGCTGTCAATGGCTAAAGCAAAATCAATGGTTAAAATTGCGCCGAGGCGGACGACGCAACAAACAGCGACCAACCGCGCCTACCGGCAAGTCGTCGAGCACCTTCGTGCGCGGAGGTGGGGCGGATTTGACGGCGCGTTCGGGAGGCGCGCGGCGACGCGGCGGCGGCGGCACGACCGGCGGGAGCCCCGGCCGCGACAACGGTGCCGACTCGCGGCACGGATCGGACGCCCAAACGGCCGGGAAATCCAGCGGCGGCGGTGGGGTGGGAGGCGCGGGAAGGAAGGAGCGACGAGAAAGAGGCGCGAACCAACGGTTTATGCAAATAGTCGCCGACATGTGGGAGCCCGCCTCGCTTTTCGTTGTGTCCGGCGTCCCCGGTGCGTCCCACGTGGGACGGGGACGGGCTCGGGGCGCCGGACACCGTATCGGGGCGCGCCGGACAAAAAGGGCTTTGGGGGACGCGGCTGGAACGCTTTTTTTGTCCGGCGCGCCCCAAATCGCTTTGGGGGACGGTTTGGGGGACGCGACTGGAGATGCTCTCAGGTCTGGGATATCTCCAATCCACGGTCTGGGTGTTGCTGGCGAAGCCAACCCCGACGCCGGGGAAAAGAGAGGCGCCAAAGGTAAGAGCATCTCCACTCGTCCCCCCGACGAGGCCCCCGAGCGACGTTTTTTCCATCCGGACGGCGAAATTCGGCCCAGTCGCGCCCCCGGTTCCTCGTTTCGTCCGGATTTGGCCCTTAATCCATCCGGCGAGCCCACGCCACCCCCGGCCCCCCGGGGCGCGCTCGGGGACTCCGGACGAAAGATTTTGGCGCGAAACGGCGTGTGGACCCGCGTAGTCGGCGACTGGAAAACCAAATCCTGTGATTTTCCCTCCAATTTGCTTGCATATCCCCATTCCCTCCAATTTGCTTGCATATCCCCATTCTCTCCCGCCGAAATCCCCCAATCTCCTCGTCTTCCGGCTCCGGTTCTGGCGGCGTCTTCTCGTCCACCACCACTCTCCTCCTCGTCTTCTCGTCCACCACAATGGCGCCGAAGGCGCCGGCGAGGAAGATGCGGAAGAAGAAGACGAAGCCGCCGGGCATGTCGAACGCCGAGTGGGCGGCGGACGAGAAACGGCGCGACGTGGAAACAAGCGCCGGGCGGAGAGGGTGAAAAGAGCCGCCGCCAAGAGGTCGGCGGAGGCGGCCCAAGACGAACAATTGAGGTTAATCGGCATGGCCTATAGCGGCGGCATGTTCCCCGGCCAATGGCCGACGCAAGGTACAACAAGTTCCCCGTCTTCCTTCTCGCCTTCGCTGTACTCGCCGTCGCCGACTGCCGTGTTCCAAGAGGGCGCCTACGTCCAACCGTCCAAGCCCACACCGTCGCCGCCCGAGCTTGACGTCGGCGGCGGCGGCCTGTTCGAGGGCACCTCGCCGGTCCTGCGACGAGGGCCGCTCGCGTTCGGTGCGATGGCGGCGCCGAACGACGAGGAGATCCACGAGATGATCACCTCCGGCTCCGCCGCCGCCGCTGCGAGCCCGGGGTTCTTCATGACCGCCGCCGCTGCGTGCCCGGGGTTCTTCACGCAAGAGGAGACGAGGGCGACGGCAGCTGTGGCGGCGCGCAACGAGCATCGGGAGGATGTTGCCGACGGAAGCCAAGCCGTCGAAGAAGAAGGCGAGGAAGAAGAAGAGCCAAGCGAAGCCGCCGCCAACCTCGTCGAAGGGGAAGAAGAAGAGGAAGAAGGACTCGCCACCTGCCGAACCGCGTATCAAATGGACGCCGAAGGAAGAGGAGTGCCTCGCCGAAGCTTGGATGACCGTGTCCACGAACGGCATAATCGGGGCCAATCAGACGGCGTGCATTGGGGGATCATGCAGACGGCGTGCAGCAAATGGCACGGCGTACAGGAGGAGATCGACAAACGGCCGATCAGCGGCCACGACTTGGAGCAAAGGGTATGATCCGCCGGCCCTACACCACCGAGGTACATCGTCGTTAGCTGACCCGTATCGCCGTGCTCTTTTTTTCCCAGCTGCGCCGAGCTTTGGACATGTACACCGACGACACCGGCCTGCAGTTCAAGTTCCTCAACGTCTACGCCCGCCTCGAGAAGTGCGAGAAGTGGAAGGAAGTTCGCACGTCTCTCTCGAAAAGCAAGACCGAGCAGTACAACCCCGACGCTCCGCCGGCTTGCGCGGCGGAAGGGCGCCACGAGCTCGGCCAGAAGAAGCAGAAAGAGCTCAAACGGACGGACAATCCCGCCGACAGGATGCAGGCGTCGATCGACAAGTGCTGGGCCGACTTGAGATCGCACGCCGACGGGAGGACCGACAAGTTCGACGGCAGGTGGCGGGGTGGCGGCGAAGAAGAGGAACACAGACTTGGCGTTCCTCATGGGCGGCGGCGACATGGAACTGATGGACGAGGAGACGAGGAATTGGTACCAGGGCCACCGCAACGACATCCTCCGAGCCACTACGTCGTCTCCGCCGGCTCCTACCTCGTCTACCTCACCATCTACCTCGTCGACTCGCGGCTGCGCCGACGTCCACCGCCGCTGCTTCATCGTCGCCCGCCGCAGCCGCTCGGCCACGGCGTGTGAGGAACCGGTCCGTCGGACACCGCCGTGCCGGCCGGAGCTGCCGACGAGCTCGTCTCCGTGTAATTTCCCTCCGATCGCCGATCCGTGGCTGATCCTTTTGCTCCTTTTGCCGATCAACTGCCCGTACTTGTAGCGCGGGACGGCGATTTGTTTGAATTTAAACTCTATCCGCCGAACTCCGGGTGGACGACTGGAAATATGGTACTCCCCACGACTTAATTTCGTCCAATCCGACGGTAGTTTCGTCCGGATTTGGGCGTGGGGAGCGCCAACGAGTGGGGATGCTCTAATTGTCGAGTTCTTCTCTGAGACGGACTAAGATTCGGAATATTTGTGCAGGGCCTGCAGGCCGATCATACTGGTACTTGAAAGTAGTAGTAGACGACGACTCGTAGTAGTATGGAAGTATGCTGACGCCGAATACAATTTGGTTCTGATCACATTGAAAGAGCACACTTCCAATATATTAGTTGTTCCTAATAACGTGGTCATAAAAAAAGTTGCATTCTTTTTGTTTGTTTAGAGAAGAGATTTCGCATGCTACTCATGAGTCATGAGTGAGCAACAGTATACTGTTGGCGGTGCGTAATCTTCCGTCTTAATACTACAAGGGAAAAGAAGTAGCGTGAATGGGCAAGAAGATTTCGCATCCAAGAGGGCGTGGAGAAATTGAGTGTTGAATGAAACTGAAAAAATTGGGGACAAATGGTAGTCCCTTGAATCATTCAATTCTCGTCGCGTAAAGAATAGTAGTGGTACAACAATCGCTCTGAATTCAAGCCTCTATCTGTCTACCAATTAGAAGAAGAAAAAAAGGAGTAGAAGACAAGACGAAATCGCAAGCTTCTCCGTGTGGTGGAGGCTACCAGAGGCGCAGCTCCGTGCAGAGCCCCTGGTCCTGGTCCGACGGCGGCGGGAGGTTGAGGTCGAACGCGAAGGGCACCGAAGCGCGGGATCTGACGGCGGACGCCGCCTCGTCGCCGGCGTCGTCCACGACGGAGGCCGAGGACGCGCAGTCGCTGTGGCAGCCGCCGTCGTCGTCGGGGCGCGCGGGTGCCGGAGCGCGGGGCGGGAGGCGGGTGCGTCGGGGTGGCCTGGGCCCGCTGAAGGACTCGACGGTGGAGCTGGCGCTGCACGCGGGGCTGGCCGCCGCCGCGGCTGGGCGGCGGCTGCAGGGAGGAGGGAACGACGGGAGGGAGGCGGCGAGGGGGAAGTTGGTGAGCGCGAGCGGGCCGCGGAGGGCGAGCGCGGCGGCGTCGTATGCGCGCGCGGCGGCCTCGGCGGAGTCGTAGGTGCCGAGCCAGAGGCGCGCCCGCTTGGCCGGGTCCCGGATCTCCGCCGCGAACCGGCCCCACGGCCGCTTCCGCACGCCCCTGTACCGCGGCGCCACGCCCGTCGCCGCCGCCGGTGAGGCGGCGTGGACCATCGTGCTGCTGCCGTTCCTCATGGGAACGCCGGGTCTCGCCTCAGGCCCCTGAGCTCCTCTCGCCTGGTCGCCCGTTCCGAGCTGAAACTCCCGTGGTCCGGCCGTCGGCGCCGTGCGTCTCCTCTGACCTCTGTTCCGAGCTTCAAGTATTCGGCTCTGGGTAGAGAGGGAGCTGCCGCTGTTTGGAGCTGAGAGGCTGTGGCGGGAAGGCGGCGGCGGTGGTGGGATTGAGCTTCGGGTGGAGGGGTAGAAGAAGGGGGAGAGGGCGCGTGAGGGAGGATAGCTCCGTTTTGGTGGGCGGCCGACTTGCTTCTTCTTCCCACCTTCCGCCACTCGTACGTCTTGGCCTTCACTCTCGCTCGCTCGCGCGCGGACCGGTCGTTGCGTTGCGGGAGAGCTCAGTGGTTGCTTTCCTCTGCCGCGTCCCGCTCTGCAGCAATTACACGTTTCGCGCCGGCCACTAGAGTACGGTCTACTCTATACGCGCGGGCGACGTGGGAGGGACGCCTGCCTGTCTGCCGCGGCAGACAGACGTTGGCGTAGCGCGATCCATCGAGCGGGGTAGACAATAGATTTGCTGCCTCCGTCCCAAAGATTTGCTCGCATTTACCTCAAGCGCGCACAGTGGAGTCTGACGCTACGAGCAGGATTCGAATCCGATCCCATCCTCCGTGCTGCACTTCATATTGTTTCAAATTTCTACAGTACCGTGAGATACGGAATTACTAGTAGGAACACCACCTAGCCATCCGCAACATAACCAAGCCTTAAAAAAATACAGAGAAAATAGAAAAATAACACATGCCAACACCGGCAAATCGACATAACAAAGATAGCCTGCAATCGTTGCGTCCTCCCAAGAAGTCTCGCCATGTTCCTAGCACACGGAAGCGCCGCATTTCGTTTGGATAGTTGTGTATTCTATATGGAGAATGATCTGTTTTCTCCGGAGGCTGCGACGGATGCAACCTCCGGGTCGGGCGTCCTCCGATGCTGCCCACTGTGTGGACCTGCGGGATCAGTTGCGCGGCGCGTGTCCTCGGGCGTGGTAAGGAAAAGGGAGCCCCACCTTATCTCTCTACTCTTCCCCTTCAATCTCCCTGGTCCACACAATTTTGCTTACTTTTTTTTTCTCATTCCACACCTAGACGCAAAGCCATGGATTTCCTAGTTTTGTACCTTCTCCCACCGACGTGAGGCCGCCGTTCTTCTTGCACTCCAGCTCCGCCACCATTCTTCTCGCCCGCCACCTCCACCGACGTGCTCCCTAAAGCTTCAAACCTAGGTCGGGTCTGCTGCAAAGGCGGGCGATGGAGGTGCTGCTGACAGTTGGAGCCGGTGTTGCGAATGAAGGGCCGCATTACTGCCGTTGGTGAGCGGCGGTGCTACCAAGGAAGGTCATCAATGGTATTATCGTTGATGGAGCGGTGCTGCTGAAAGGACACGGATGTCGCCTAGGGAGGGGTGAATAGGCGGTTTAAAACTTTTATGAGATGGGCTTAACAAATGTGGAACAAAACTAGTGTTTACTTTGTCAAGCCCAAAACCTATAAACTATGGTTCACCTATGTGCACCAACAACTTATGCTAAGCAATACAAGCAACTATATGATAGCAAGATATATAACTTCAAGCACGATGGCTATCACAGAGTAAAGTGCATAAGTAAAGAATTCAGGTGTAGAGATAACCGAGGCATTCGGGAGACGATGATTTATCCCGAAGTTCACACTCTTGCGAGTGCTAATCTCCGTTGGAGAGGTGCGGTGGCTTAGTGCTCCCGAACGTCACAAGAGGCCTCACCTTGAGGTGTGGTTGCTCGATGCACACAAACGCCACAAAGGCCTCACCCCAAGATGCGGTAGTCACACCACACACCGAGCGCCACGAAGACGCCTCACTTTATTCTCCGGTGACTCTCGCTACAAAGGCCTAGGTCACTGTTCAACTAAGGAATTTCCTTCGAGGCGAAAACCGGGCCTTACATAAAACTTAGGACACACATCCACAATTTAATTGGAGGCTCCCAAGAAATCACCACAAAGACCTAGAATCCGTCTAGGGTTCAGAACCCAAGAGTAATAACCTTCTTGCTTTCACCACCACAAATCACCGTGGAGAACTCAAACTGATGCACCAAATGCAATGGGAAATCCTTCACTCCCAACTTCCACCAAAGCTACAAAAGCTTGTGGGAAAAAAAAGAGGAAGAACAAAGGAAGCTCGAGCGCCACCCGCAGTGCTCCTGCAAGGCTTTGTGCGTCGGTACTCAGTACGGCTGGTAGACACGCATCTTTCGTATGGATTTGTTTTCTTTTTCTTTTTTTTATGCAGGAACAGAGAGCTGCACAGGAACCGAGAGCTACACATAGACGATGGAACACGTGTCCCTCAAGGGACTCGGAGGCTCGGGGAAAATAATCCTCCAGAGGATCCTCAACACTACCCATTCTATATCCAATGGTACTTTTGATATCGTGAATGGTAGTATTGTGTCACACATAGAGTCGGTTCCTTTTTTTGTTTTTGAGGGAGAGGGTGTGTTCCTTTTTTATGCCTTATTTGAAGCAAATGAATTTAAGCACAACAACTGTTGGGAAGCAACCGTTGGAGCGGCAACCGCGTCGATCGATGCGCGAACCGCTAAAATGGAGCGTGAACCGCCACGGAAGAGCAACCGCAACCCTCTTTGGTATATGCTCTGCTATTAATCTTCGTTCAATAAGATCCATGCGCTCACGCTAAGGATCTAAAACCGGTCTGCTCCATTCATCTCTACAACTGAGCCATGAGAAACATATCTTTGCCATCGAACACCGATAGCGAGGCGAAGCCACCGGGATGGCACCATTGGTGGGATAGAACTGCCACGCCGAGCAGCTCTAGCTCCCCGCCGACGGACGACCATGAGGAGGGGACGTTGTTGCCGACGACGACCAGGACGACGTGGAGGAAAAGAAAGAGGATGAAGATGCAAGGTGGAGACGGCTGGAAGCGGAGGAGGCGGCGACGACAAAGAAGGAGGCAAGGGCCTGAGCGAAGGTGAAGGCGCGACATGCGTGCACCGACGACGACGAAGACACCAATGACTACTTGTCGGAGGGGGACACAAGCTCGTCGGATGCGTCGACCGACAGTAGCTCTTCGAAGGAGGTGACCAGCAGGAAGCACCTCCGTGAAGAAGAAGTAGCTAGTTTAAAAATTAGTTTGGACATTTTTTTTATCGCATTTTGTATGTCTAATTTGTTTCAAAGTGTTGGACTAATTTCAAAACCTCGATATACCTAGAAATGTGAATATCTCAATCGTGTCTACTATGGTGAACATTTTTTCTCTCTACTTCCAAAATATATATCATGGCAGCCTCGCCAGATGAAATGCGTTGGCCCGCTGGGCTACCCCTGACGCAAATGGATAATCTTGATCTGATATCCGCGGGTCGACGTAATGCATTCGGTCGATTTTAGTGTTCGAATTGCTTCTCACACTTGTGGAAGATGCCCAGGGTGAAAAGATTACCACCAAAATAGGTCATCTTGTCGTCACTTTGTGGTCACATTGTGTGTAAAGTAATGTTTGGACAGGAAATCGGCGGGGAACTGGTGCGCGCGAGCGGGCCGCGGAGGGCGAGCGCGGCGGCGTCGTATGCGCGCGCGGCGGCCTCGGCGGAGTCGTAGGTGCCGAGCCAGAGGCGCGCCCGCTTGGCCGGGTCCCGGATCTCCGCCGCGAACCGGCCCCACGGCCGCTTCCGCACGCCCCTGTACCGCGGCGCCACGCCCATCGCCGCCCCCGCCGCAGCGTGGACCATCGTGCTGCCGTTCCTCATGGGAACGCCGGGCCTCGCCGCAGGCCCTGGGCTCCTCTCGCCTGGTCTCCGGCTACTGTCAGAGGGCTGTTCCGAGCTGAAACTCCCGTGGTCTGGCCGTCGGCGCCGGTGGTCTCTCCTGTTCCGAGCTTGAAGCACGCGGGGTTATTGGGCGGTGTGTAGAGAGGGAGCTGCCGCTGTTTGGAGCAGAGAGGCTGTGGCGGGAAGGGAGGAGACGGCGGCGGTGGTGGGATTGAGCGGAGGTGCGGGCAGGTGGAGGGGTAGAAGAAGGGGGAGAGGGCGCGTGAGGGAGGGAGGATAGCTCCGTTTTGGTGGGCGGCCGACTTGCTTCTTCTTCCCACCTTCCCCCACTCGTACGTCTTGGCCTTCACTCTCGCTCGCTCTTGCGCGGACCGGTCGTTGCGTTGCGGGAGAGCTCACTCGTGGTTGCTTTCCTCTGCCGCGTCCCCTCTGCAGCAGCAATTACACTTTTCGCTTGTGCGCCGGCCACTAGAGTACTAGAGTACTAGTCTATACGCGCGGGCGACGTGGGAGGGACGCCTGCCTGCCGCGGCAGCAGACAAGAGATTTGCTGCATCCGTCCCAAAGATTTGCTCGCATTTACCTCAAGCGCGCACAGTGGAGTCTGACGCTGCGCAGGATTCGAATCCGATCCCCATCCTCCGTGCTGTTGTTATTTCAAACTGTAGCAAGGTGCCTCTCACAAACGTCACGCATCATATTTACTACTCCCTCCAACAACTACTACTAAACACTATCTAATATATATATACATACATCCAAATTGAAAAATACATGACATATTCGACATCGACACATTTTGAAGATAAAGTATTGACAATTTTGTATATGATATTATTAATACTAAGAAGTAAACAACATAGTTACCAATCATTTGAACATAAAAGTCTTACGATATTGTTCAAAGAATAAAATCTCATGACAAAATGGGTGCATTGATGCAAAGGGTAATTTTGAGGATGGCTCCCATAATGAAACTGTGGATGAGATAGATAGGTGGTTTCTGCGATAAATACAATCTCCAAACTCTTTCCAACAGAGGATTGAGCAGGAGCGTGAGGATAACCAAGAGTTGTTGGCATTACCTGAAGAAATCCTATCCAGCTTTGAGAAGTTTTATATGGGGTGCAATCATGGCGATGAAGAGAAGAAATGAGGTTGTAGGAGCATCCACAATGTGTAGCCATAAGTAGTTTCAAATTCACCTTTTGCCTTTTGGAACCAATTCCCTACATTGTAATGGTGGTTCTAAATAGAGAAAAATAGGGATCCGGAGCAACTTTTTGGCTCCGATGCCAAATTCCACCATCCCAATAAAATAGTATATTTCTCTCTCTACTTGTATGCATGAGAGACAGCTAGGAAACATGCTGATCGGAAGACACCCTTTTTATATGTTTTTTTTAGTTAGAGATGGGACCCACGATACAGTTATTTAGCAATGGTCACGTTGTGGAGCCGTAGCGAAATTTCACTGCGATGCCAAACAAAGTGTTATGTCAGATTTGGCCATTTGCACATTATGGATGCCCTAAGAAGACCAAGAATTGGGGGCCAGTTCAACCTATAGTACCGAGTTCTAGAGTGGACAAACTGATTAAAGTCTTGGACAAAGCTATGGAATACAAGAGAAGGATCAATCTCGAGGAGTTTAACAAGAAGATGTAAGGTATAATGCTTTCAAATCCTTTTCATCAGCAAGTGGATGATCTTGATTATATGGCTAGCAATATAGGTGTAGATATTTCAACTAGTATTAATGATGTAAATGTAATCCCTCGTAATAATCATAAAAGTAGTGTAGATTCCTTTTCGGTTTCCTCGGGTAATAACAGGGAGGGTAATGGTGTGCTTACAACTAGTGTTGAGTTGTGTGTAAATGATCTAGGTGAAAGGGCTCGGCAATCCCTCACAATGCTCCTGTTAGTGATATTAGCACTCTTAATAGTAGTGTTCATAGGACAGTGAGAGGTAAAAAAGATGTTTCTTCTTCCATATATATTAATTGATACAGATATTGTAGATTCTTTAGATGATTTATAGGAGGAGTGGATAGAGGTAATTAGAAATCTTGGGGCAAGCACCCTGGGAAGAAGTGTTAGTTTCCTTCTTTAATATAACGGGGATTACTGCCCCTGGAAGGAAAAAGTGTATTGAGGATACTATCATTACTCTTAAGAGTAGATTACATAGGGTTCCAGGAGACCATGCAAGAAAAAAAGTTATAATTCCTCTTTAAAAAATGTGTTATGGAACATGACTTTCATTTCAAATTTGGCACAACAGGTGGTATCTTAGTAGGTGTTAATGTAGATGTGTTTGACTTAATCTCTTCGGAAGTGAAGATCTTTTCTGTTAGTGTTGTAGTCAAAATTAAAAGCTCTCAAGTTCTATTTAGACTAACCACTATTTATGGATCTCCTTATAAGGAGGGGAAAGATGCTTTCATCTCCGAACTTCGTGAACTGTTCCTTAATTGGGATGGGCCGGCTATGATGGGGGTGATTTTAATCTTGTTAGATGCCAAGAGGATAAGAGTAATGGGGTCATTGAATTTAAATGGGTTGATAAGTTTAATGCTTGGGCTGATATCTCTGCCCTGGTTGAAATAAGTTTTGCTGGTAGATCTGGGGTAATAATGAAAGTAATATGATTATGACCGGTCTTCCTTTCTTCTTCTATCAGCAGTATTGGGATTTTATTTCTGGAAAATTTAATGAGTCTGTTTGATGCTTGGTTTGATGATAGGCTAGATATCTTTAGACTCACTTTTGCTATGATAACCTTAATCCCAAAAGAAAATGATGCTAGGTCTATGAAGAAGTTTAGAAAAATTAGTTTAGTGAATTGTAGCTTTAGGATCTTCTGCAAGGTGTTAACTAATAGACTTGCTAGAATTATTGGTAAACTTATTTCTCTTTATCAGTATGTTTTTAGTAAAGGTGGGTTTATTTTAGAGAGTGTTGTTAGAGCAACTCCAATAGTATAACCGGTTGTTGGCTATAAGCAAGATGTCATGTTATCTATAGCCAACACATAGCCAACAAGTACAATAGTTGGGTATAAAGTTATACTACGAGGACCCACCTTTCATTCACACAACTTGGCTACGAGCACGTGCTAGAGCTAGCTCTTGCATAAGAGCCCACTTAGAGCAAATTTAATAGTATAGTCAGCTGCTGGCTATAAGCCATATGTCATGTCATTTGTAGCTAACATAGAGCCAATATGTATAATATTGAGCTATAATCATGTACTACTTTATCAATAGATGGCCCACATTTCACTCTTACAAAGTGCCTAGGAGCACGTGCTAGAGCTGGCTGTTGCATTAGAGCTCACTCCTCTTCTCTCTCCTCCTCTTTCTCCTCCAACTAAGCATGAATATATTATTTTAACTCTTATAGTCAGCTGACTAGAACTTATTATACTTGTTCTTACATTCACTCTCTCCTCCAACTAGATATATATATACTATTTTAATCTTTATAGTCAGCTGACTAGGACTTATTGTGCTTGCTCTTACTGCTCATGAAATTGTGCATGAGATTTATAGCAAGAAGCAATAAAGGCTAGTCTTTAAAATTAATTTTTTTTTTTTGAACAGAGAGAGGCGCCTGAGGCGCCAAATTTTCATTCATCTCATAGGCAATGTACAGCATGAATTACAAATCCCTGTGAACAAAGATGTTGGAATATAGAAGCAGTTGGACAGAGACTATTCCTATGAGAGGAATTAGAGCAGCTCAAGATAGGCGTAGACAAAGCCTGTCTAATTGCCTGATGTGCACAGTCATGAGCAACCCCATTTATGTCTCTCTTTACATGGTAAATAGCATGGGGAATTGCTTCAGTAATTTTAATAAAATCAGAGACTTGTGGTCTGATTTCCCAGGGTACCTGCTGATTGGTGGGGGAAGAAGCCGCAGCTGCTCTTGTAAGAGTGAGATTGTCTGACAGAAAAGTTACTTGCTGGACCTTCAGTAAACTGGCCACTCTTGCCGCTAAAATCATTGCTGCAGCTTCAGCCTGGAGAGCTGATGGTGTTACAGGAACTGAAGCCTGGATAAAAATAGAAGTGTTTATGGTAGGATCTTGCAGCTGACAGTAAACACCAATTCCCGATGCTACTTGATTTCCGCCTCCTGGTGTTTTCTTGGTTTTCCATGTTGCATCGGTGAAGATTTTGGAACCTACAATCTGCATGTCAGTTTTGATGGTTTCTCCTTGTTTCGGAAGTGTGTTCCGCACCTGTTCTTGAACCTGTATAGATGGAGTAGAAGTGGTTGCATTGCACTGTGAAATATTAGACTGCATCAGCATAGGTTTGGGTATGTCCTCCATTTCTAAATTGTGCCTTATAGCCTCAGCCATTTGATTAATTTGATGTGGGTTTCCTGGTTTATTGTTAAAAAGATTATCGTTTCTTGATTTCCACAAGCACCACATAAAAGTTAAAATGTTTGGCAAAGAAGCATGAGGGTGGTTCATGTTCATAAGCTTTAGACAAATTTGAGTAAGAGAATTGCAATTTAAAACTAGGCTGTCTGAGTGAATGAACCAGGGAGTAATAAACCAAGCAGCTCTAGCAAAATTGCAGGTAAAGAATAAATGAGTGTCATCCTCCTCCATGCCACACCTAGAACAAAGCTTACTAATGTGTTTAGAATACTTACCTGCTCTTGCTCCGGTTGGTATGGCTTTTCTTAGAAACCTCCATCCAAAAGCTTGAACTCTTGGAGTTATTTGCCTGTTCTTCCATACTAGATTCAATAGTTGAACCGTATGATGATGCACTTGTCTCGGTTTTGGCTCCCCTTGATCCTGCAAATTTTGAAGACAAGCCCTGTATGCGCTTTTTGTATTGCACTGGCCTGAGGGAGTTAGCTTCCAACATAGGATATCATTATCTTGAGAATAGATGATGTCTGTGCTTTTAATAATAGAAGCCATTGGCTGCTGGAATAAGGTGTCAATAAATTGATGGTTCCACTGTTTTTGGTTGGGAAGCCAAAGGTCCTTCACCTGAGCTGGATAAATAAAGCCATCGTGTTGGATGATGAGAGAGTCGTAAATGTGAGTCCAGTTTTGACACCACGGAGTGCTCCATATTGATATGTGGCCTTGTGTGAGTTGGTAGAAGCAATGGGCTTTGAGAATGGGAAGAATTTTTATTATGGAAGCCCAAAAGGCTGACTTGGGAGTATTTGGGTTAGGGCGCCAAATAGAGGAACTTGGAAAATATTTGGATTTAAGCACAGCATGGAGGAAGTTGTTTGGATGATCATCTATTCTCCAAGCTGCCATTAGAATGAGACCCTGATTCATAGCTTGCAGGTTTCTTATACCTAGCCCCCCCTCATTTTTCGGAGTGCAGATGTCCTTCCAAGCTCTCAAACAAAGACCTTTAGAGTTTGTCTCTTCCCTAACACCGGTCCACCAAAAATTTCTAATAATAGCAGTGAGTTTAACAATAAATTTTTTGGTGAAAAGGATGTTGGACATATAATAAATAGGAATGGAAGAGAAAACAGATTTTATAAGCTCAAGCCTTGCTGCATGAGAAAGTTTATCAGCCTTGTAGGTGGAAAGCTTTGATTTGAATTTGTCAAATATAAAATTATAGGCTGCGGTTCTATTTTTTCCAGGTAAAATTAGCGGATGGCCAAGATGAACAAAATTGTTATCAATGAGAGGCACAGGGAAGACCTGCTTGATGGATTGACAAATATTAGGAGGAACATGCTTGCTGAAAATGATACCTGATTTGGTCCAATTTGGAGCCTGTCCCGAGCGAATACAGAAATCATGTAGAATTTGTTTCATCCGAGAAGCTTCTTGTGGTGTAGCTTGCCCACATACCAAGAGATCATCTGCAAACAAGAGTGAGTGGATCGGAGGGCAATTGGGTCCTAGGGTTATACCTGCAAAATTGTTAGTTGACATTGCTTCCTGAAGGGCAATAGATAGTTCATTTATTGCAAGAACGAATAAGTATGGGGACAGGGGACATCCCTGCCTAATTCCTCTATCACCACGAAATCTCGCAAATGGCTGTCCATTAATGACAACAGAAAAAGTTGGGGAAGATACACACGCATAGATCAAATTTATGAAATGACCATGGAGCCCTTTACGTGCGAGAGCGTCAACAATGAAATTCCATTCTAGCCTATCGAAGGCTTTAGCAAGATCTATTTTGAGCATAAAAGCTTTATTTTTCCAGGAACTAAGAGTAAAAGAATGAGTGATTTCTTGGGCAATAATGATGTTACTACTAATACGCCTGCCTTCAATGAAAGCCTGTTGAGAAGGATGAATATAGTCCGGCAAATGAGGCTTTAATCTATTAGCAATACATTTTGCAATTAACTTGTAAATGACATTACAAAGACTAATTGGTCTATAATCCGCCGGCACTAAGGGAACAAGCTTTTTAGGAATCAAAGCAATGTGAGTATCATTTATATGGGATGGCATGATTCCTAATTGGAAGAAGCTTCTTACCAGTTGCACCACATCTGGCCCAATCCATGACCAAGTTGCAATGTAGAACTCCACATTAAAGCCGTCCGGTCCTGGAGATGCATTTCTTTTCATATCTTTGAGTGTCTCCATGATTTCCTGTTCATCAGGGATCGAGTATGTATAGTCATGCGTTTCTTGTAGCGGATTTGTTTGAATGTATGGCCTGCCAATGTTAGTCTGAGTAGAAGCAAAGATTGATCTAAAGTAATTGACGAAAGTATTGCTGATTTTATCTGGCATGAATTGCAGAATATTGTTTTCATCTTGAACAGAAACAATTGTGTTTCTCCTCCTTCTTTTTATAATGGCACGGTGGAAAAAGGAGGTATTTCTGTCCCCGTCTTTGATCCATTGTTTTTTCGCTCTTTGCATGTAGGAATCTGTAAGTTTAGTCATTGTTTGTTCATACCTTGTGACCAAGGATGTTTCCAAAGAGTGGTCTTGATCATGCAATGGCTTCATTTGAACTTGTTTGATTTGTTCCTCCAAGTTGTTGAGCTCCTCCTGTAGCGGTTTCTTTTTCTTGCACCATGTCTTAAGAGAACCTGCAAGGTGGTTAGTTCTATTCGAAAAAGATTTGTTCTTTGAAGACATCCAAACAGATTTAGCATGGTTTTGAAAGTCTTGTTCCTTAAGCCACCAATTCTCAAATTTAAAGGGTTTTTTAATTTTAAGCATAGCACCATCTGTGGAGAGCAAAATGGCAGCATGATCACTAAAACCGTGAATAATTGGCATGTTGTAAACATTGGAAATGGGGTAAGCAGCACACCATTCAGCATTAACCAAACATCTATCCAGTCTCTCGAAAGTGGGTTTTGAAGCAAATCTTTTATTTGTCCAAGTGTAAGCCGGGCCACTGAAACCTAAATCGAAAAGTCCACAATTTTTTACAAAAGAGCGAAAAGCATACATATGAGTGCGATTTATATTAGGGGAATTCTTATCTATATCATATAAAAGCTCGTTCATATCCCCTATACATAACATAGGCAAGGTAGAGTTATCGTACACAAAAGCAGCGACCTCATTCCAGATTAGACTAGTTTGGCGATGATAAGGGTCACCATAGATACAAACTAAACCAAACTTGTGATTACTAGAGGTGACAACTGCAGTAGCTAATATTAGATGAAAACTAGTACTATAAATAGTCATTTGAATATCATCACTCCACATCAGCCAAAGCCCTCCCGAGCGCCTCCGAGAGGGAACTACAACACTATCTGCCATATTAAACCTAGAAACTAGATCATAAGATTTTACCTTAGAGGATTTTATTTCGGACACGAAGGTAATTTGAGCTCTTGTTGAGTAAATCATCCTCGAGAGGTAGCACATCTTCTCGTTGCGTAGGCTCCTGCCCATTCCATGGCAGTTCCAACCAATGGCCTTCATGGCGATTTCGAAGCTGGTGCCGCAGGTCTGATTGCAGATGTAGTCGATCAGGCTTTCACTCTCTCTGCTTCTTTGTTCCCAAAAGTCTTCCAACAAACAAAAGTCCTTTTCTCTTTTCTATGCTTCTGTATTCCCAAATGTCTTTGAACAACAGGGGAGCGCTCAGACTGCAGCTCAGGTCACCGGTAGGCCAGAACTACTTCCAGGAGTGCACTGTCACACCCAACAGACCAAGACCGGATTCCCTGCTGCGGATCTCAGCTGGATCGATGATGTGGTGGCTGACGCAAAGCAAGGGATGGACACGATCCTTAACAAGAGAGAGATAAAGAACTGAATCAACTTGAAGAGTATCAGATAGGATAAATCAGGACTGCAGGAACTGGTGGTGGCCAGAATCGTGGACTAAAACAAGTTGGGGGAACAACGAATTTGAAGGGCAGAAGGAGCTAGAAAAGAAAACAGAGAGGGTGGCCACGAGCTCCTCAAGAAAAAGAGACGATTTGGGGATTTTTGGAGTATGGAAAGAACACAAGAATCTGGAGATTGAACTATGGAGAGGGGGTGGATCGTGGGGGAGATGAGCGAGCAAGGGAGAAAGCAAGAGAGATCTGACCTTGGGAGGAAGAAGATGGGAAGGATTCAAGGTAAGAAAATCGGCATAGCGCCATTCTCGGGCATTTCGCCAGTCTCCATACGGCACCGCTTCAGCTGTCAATTGGTAGTTGTCGGTCTTTTAAAATTAATTATGATAAAGCATATGATAGAGTGAACCTTGACTCCCCCTATGAAATTTTAGGGCTTATAGGGTTTCGTCATGTGTGGATCAGGTTAATGAAGCAAATTGCCACTGGTGGCTCCGTGGGATAAGTGGAAACGGCTTGAGACATGGAGAACCTTATCTCTTGGTCTCTTTAATTTTGTGGTAGATGCGTCAATCTAGAGTAGTCATGAAGTATAATTCTAAATTGTATGCATTTGACGTTATTGATGTTGATGTTTTTCCTTCTATTGTTATAATCAAACTTTAGAATTTTGAGTTTGGCTAAACCTTGAATGCCAGATAATTGTGAGTGAGAAGAGTAACATTTAATTCACCTCCTCCGTAGAATAACAACGCATGTACTAAATGGGTCATCTTGTCGTCACTTTGTGGTCACATTGTGTGTAAAGTAATGTTTTGGACAGGAAATCGGCGGGGAGCTGGTGCGCGGTCCCATCCCACAGGAATCAGGCGCTGCACCTCTCCTCCTGCTCCGGCCATGACTCCGCTCGCTGCAACCTGCGCGCGGTGCCACCCGCACCCACCTGCAGAGGCCCAATCGCCATTACACCGTGCAGACGGTGGCACCTACTACACCACGCCGAGCCCACCGGTGAGCAGCAGACGGCTCGGTACTCGAGTCGAGCGAGCTCCCGCCGGCACGGCACGCGGCGCGCCGCCCGAGAGAAAGACAGGGCTCAGCTG
The DNA here is from genome assembly GCF_022539505.1 of Lolium rigidum. Lineage (NCBI taxonomy): Eukaryota > Viridiplantae > Streptophyta > Magnoliopsida > Poales > Poaceae > Lolium > Lolium rigidum. The sequence goes on along the minus strand of NC_061514.1, from coordinate 12,695,644 downwards.
GAACACGGCTTTTCACGCGACGACTGGACGGGATGAGACGCATCGGAGTGGGCCCCACGGCTCCATACGCCTTTGACCCAGCGACCAGGTCGCCTCGGCCCTCGTGCGCCGCCGTCTCTTCGCGCCCGCGCGCGCGTGGAGCGTGCCTCGCGTGCCGCGCACTCAAACTTGGTGGGACAATTCCGTCGTTGTTTTCGCGGGGGAAATTACTGGCAGTACATATTTGAACATCTGGTAGTAAAAATATTTGTGTAAGGCATCTCCATCGGCGCGATGCATTTCGGACGCTCAAAAGTGGTCGCGAGCGTTCGTTTCCGTCACCCCACGGACGCTAAATTGACCGCAAGGGCGAAATGTCCGTTTGCGTCAGGAGCTACCTCCAGCGGTCCGACGCATTTTGGACATGCAACTTTTTTTTTGTGCTACTTCTTTACAGTTTATAGTTGAATGATCAAGTTTTAAACGCGAAAAAGATGTACTCCGGATACGTCAATCGACTAGATTCAAACATATTTAACATACAAATAAGAAGAAATTTAAAAACATATAAACTAAAACTATTTTTTGGCCTTCTTGTTCGAAGGCCAGGCGTCGTCGTCGTCGTGGAAACTCCTCCGCCTCTTGCTTGTCACCTCGTCGTCGGAACTGGAGGACGCGGTGAACGGACGACGACGCGCCGCCCGCGCCAGCGCCCTGGACTTCTTCCTTGCCGCCGCCTTGTCGTCCGCCGCCTCCTGCGCCTCCAATCGGGCGAACTTGCTGTCGGAGTCCTCCTCCTCCTCCTGGCCCTCCTCCTCGTCGTCGGCGTCGGCCGGCGGCGCCGCCTCCGTCCTCCTCCCGGCCTTCGCCGCCATTGCCGCCTCCCTCCTCCTCGTCCTCACTCGGTGTGGAGGTAGGGTAGCCGGGCGTGGAGCCCGGATCACTTGGCGTCACGAGCGATTCCCACCAATGCGGGAATCCGGGCGACTTGCCCTCGCTCTCCGAGTCGGACGGCAGCGTGTAGTCGCTCATGACGTGCCGGTGTTGGAGAAGAAGAAAAGAGGATGAAGAAGGAGACGGTTGAACTTGAATTACCGTAGACACGGGGGTTATAATGTGCACGGATTAACGGCGGCGCGTAAAACGAAGAGGCCGGCGGTTGCTCTTCCGCGACGGTTCGGCGCTCCATTGCGGCGGTTGGTCGCCGGCGGTTGTGAATTCGAGGCCGATCGAACCTAGGTCGCTGCCATGAGGACCCGTGGGGACGCGAGCAGACGCTCCGTGCGACCGCCGAGCGTTCGCAGAGACGCAAACCTAGCGCATATTTGGGCCAGGTTTGCGTCTCCGCGGACGGCCCGATCATTTTGCGTCGCCCCGCTGGAACAGGCCCCAGACGCATTTCCGGTCACGGCGGACGAAAACAGTCGCTCAGCGATCGTTTGCGTCGCGCCGCTGGAGATGCCCTAACTTCACAATGAAAGTACTGTAGGCCTAATCGGTTTCTCTAAATACATAGTCGACTGTAAAATAGATTAATTCTCAGTCAACTTCAGGACCATGAAATGTGTTGGGTTCGTATTGATCATGAGTTACAACTTAATTTTTCTAGTCACACAAAGGTTTCAGAGAACGGAGGGAGATGCAGTACTTGGTGGACGGAGAAAGTACTACCTCCGGTCATTAAAAATCGACGCACTAACATCTGATCGGTACACCGTGCTGGTCTCCCTCTGCGTCGACTAAATCCGCTGGAAGGAGTAGCTCGTATGTTAGTGAACTTCACACAACATAGAATATTTTCAACAAATTAATGACACGTAAATAAGTTCTTCTGATCATGTTTTGGCTCACCCGAGCACGATCGAGCTCCAAATGTCCACTCCCTCTTAAAATTTACGATCAAAATAGCGATAGCAATTTTTACTGCAATGGATAATTGTGGTAATCCATGGTGGTAACCAATGTGGTCACCGTCGTCGGTAGCGACATGGTGGTATTTCCGCGTGACGTCGTGGTAGGCCTTGTGCTCGGCTTCGTGGATGCAATTGTAGTTGTGGTGCGTTAGAGGTGGCAATCCATGGTGGTAACCGTCGTGGGCATTGTTATCACTTGTTGGCATGGTAATATTTCCGCGCGCCGTCGTGGTAGGACTTCAGCCCGGCTTTGTGGATAGCAGTGTGGCGGTGATTATGGTAGGGAAGAGGTAAGATCATCATGTGAACAAGAGGTGAGGTTAAAGGCAAGTTCATATGTCACAAGAGCTTTGCGTACTCTCCAGCAAGAAAATCATTCACGAGCTATTCAACGTAGAGAATATGGTTCGAATCTTGTTTTGGACAGGTTATGATCTCGGAGCCTCAAAATGGGCTTAGGCTACCAAAATCACCCCTTTGTATGTGGGTGAGACGAGATCAAGCTACTAGGAATGCATGGGACATATGAGACAAAATGATATGTATTTTGTAAATGTTATCATGCCTTTATGTATGTAGTGGTTGGTACCTTTGGATGTATGTACTGGTACCTTTGGCTTGGTCTCGTCTCGCCCACATACAAATAGGTGAGAGTAGTGTATAGGGGGGGGGGGGGGTAGTTTTTTAAATTTTCTTCATAACAAAATAGTTATATGAGACTGGTGTACTGCTATTATGTTTTTTCAGCTGTACTACTATCAAGTCTTTGTTCTTGAAATGGAATCAGGGTCTTCTTTGGGGCCCTTTTTAATAGTACAAAAAAAATACAGCTTTGTGGATTAAATGAACAAAGAACATCAGTGTTTTCGCAAAAAATAAATAAACGTCAGTGTTTTTTTATAATAAGGAATGGTAGATAAAAGAACATTCAACACACGAAAGTAGCATGTGTTTGTGTTAAATAATTTTCTGATATCAGAAATCTGAAACCATGTCGGGCCTCGGCCTGCTATGGCTGGGCTGTCACGGCTGAAACCACGCGGCGGTCTCGTCCCTACGCGTGACCGGCCCTCTCGGCTGATTCGATCGAGGAGCCCAAGGCCGAGTCAAGACGCCGGGCAACGCCGCCGCATTTCCCGCGGCGCGCGATCACGGCCGTTAACCCGCGCCACCCAGTGCGCGCGCGGGCGCGGCATTTCTCGGCTCCAGGTCTCATCGGCCATCTCTCCCCATCCCGCCGGAGAGAAACGAGGCCGGGATGGCGTCGTCGGCGGACTCGTCGCCCACGAGATGGGGCCCCAAGGAGCAGCGCAGCCTCTACCTCCGCTGGTTCTACCTCGCCGACGACGGTTCGCTACAGCATCCGTCCTCCACGCCCCCATTGTATTCGATTTCGTGTGTTGCTGAGTGTGATTGTTTCTGGTGTGGATGGAAGACGGGGACGGGCGGCTGACGGGGAGAGACGCGCTCAAGTTCTTTGCCATGTCCAACCTCTCCAGGGATGACCTCAAGCAGGTGAATCCCGGCAACCTTGTGATGCACAATTGCAGCCGTCGGTCGAATCATCCGCGTTGCTGTATCATGTGATCTGATCTACGATGATTGGTTACTGCACGGACATGACATTTTTACGACATCTCTGATACGCACATTCAAGTTCAGATCTTGCTCTGTTTTTTTTTCTGACGACGCGTATACTGAATTTTCATCTTCGCGGAGACTCTATACCTCTGTTACATTCTCAGAAAGAAAGAAAAAAAAAACTATACCTCTGTTACCAATACTTGTTTGTTGTTTGGTTCTTCAGGTTTGGGCAATTGCTGATTCCAAACGTCAGGGTTACCTTGGATTCTCGGAGTTTATGACCGCTATGCAGGTTGACACTGTTCTGTTTCATTTCTGCCTCTGCACATGTGGATATGTTCTTGCAACTGATCATACGTTAAAACTTTAAATGGGTGGGAATGTGCAGCTGGTTTCTCTGGCACAGGCAGGGCAGGAGATCAGTCAAGACACCCTTTCACATGCAGGTAGAGTTGATACGCATTACCCGTCAATTTTCATCCATGTGTCAGAACAAACCAATTCTAATTAACTGTTTCTTGCTACTTCAGATTTGGGTAGTTTGCAGCCTCCGACAATGGAAGGTCTGGATAAAAAACTAGTATGTGTACATTAATCTTTAGTTCAATTGCATCAGAAAATACTGCTGCAACAGCATATAGTACTGCCTTAATTGTTCACCCAACTTATTTTCTCTTTGATATCCTAGAAGAAAAAGAGTAATGGAAATAAGAGCGGCTCCGATATTGTTGGTATGAGTTGTTTCATTACTACCTAAGTGCAAGCCGAGCGATTCTTTTTCCATTTCATCCACAGGCTAATTCAGATTGTTATTCTTGTTGATCATGCAGCGTACCATCCGGTTGAATCACCTGTGTCAGCTAACTGGTTTAACTCGAAGTCGGGAAAGAAGGTACATCAAAGAGTTGTGTGTAGAACTGCAGATGGTTTCAGAATGTATTGTTTCTTGAAGAATTGCATGATAATTAAAATTTTCCACTTTGCAGATTGCTTTGAAATCAGTTACCTCGATCATCGATGGACTAAAGAAATCATACATTGAGAAGTTGAGGCCATTAGAAAAAACCTATCAGTATAATGACTTCGTTTCACCTTTGTTGGTGAGCCTTATCATATTGTCCTCGCCCTTGTGCTGAGTTTCTCCCGTGTTACATTTGGTTTACAACGTTTCTTTGCCTTTTCCTCTAGAACACTATAATGAATTGAGAATTTTGTACGTAAATAAGCGCCTATAACTGCGACATAGATAACGTCATTTTGTTAAATAAGCAGAAGATTACCAAACTTTACACCAGAAAATAAATGTCCAAATCTCATTCAACCTGTGTGCATTTGTCAAAGGAGGGTTCCTTTGAGCTAATCACGTGTCTCTGCTTGTGCTATATAAAAATGTGCTTGCATTCTTCATTTCTACAGCTTAATTTTGAAACTTGCATAGGCTAAGATGATAAATATTGCCTGTCTTATATTCCAAATTTACAGGCTTGACTTATAGTTTTTTTTTTGGCGCAACCTGGAGGAGCTGTGTCTTTTCATTAATCACATCTCATGTTTTTTAAGTTATCTCTTTTATAGACTAGCAGTGATTTTGATGCGAAGCCAATGGTCATGCTATTGGGTCAATACTCCACTGGAAAAACCACATTCATAAAGCATTTACTAAAGACAAGTTATCCAGGTAAGCAAAGATGGGTTGTTGTTAGGATTTGAGAATCAGTTGTACCTTTTCCTTTTCATCTCGTCATTTATTGTCTACCATTTTAATAGTATCTTTGGTGTTCTCTTTAGGTGCCCATATTGGCCCAGAGCCTACAACTGATAGATTTGTTGTTATTACCGTAAGTTCTCTATGAAAATGTCAATGTCACTCCCTGCCTAACTTTGGTTAATGCTAGTTTGCATGTTTTTAGTCCTGTATATATATACACAATTGCTGTGCTTTTGATACTCCCTGCCGAACGATGACACTCCTATTTTGATAATACACTTTTCTACTTTTGTAGTCTGGTCCAGATGAAAGATGCATTCCTGGGAACACAATTGCTGTGCAGGCTGACATGCCATACAGTGGCCTGTCATCGTTCGGAACGGCATTTTTATCGAAGTTTGAGTGTTCTCAGATGCCTCATCCAGTATACCCTCTGTTGCACCGAGTAGTTCTCTCACAAGTATTTTGTATTTTTAGAGAAAGGAACTAACAGTCAGTCTAATTTTCTTTGCCAAGTTACTGGATCATATTAGCTTCGTGGACACTCCTGGAGTTCTATCAGGGGAGAAGCAGAGGACGCAGCGCAGCTACGATTTCACTGGAGTTACATCATGGTTCGCGGCCAAGTGCGACCTTATCCTTCTCCTATTTGACCCCCATAAGCTCGACATCAGCGACGAGTTCAAGCGTGTGATCATGTCACTACGTGGACACGACGACAAGATACGGATAGTCCTCAACAAGGCAGACCAAGTTGACGCGCAGCAGGTGAATGTGCCTGCCTATTGCATGCCTTCCTCTAGCCTTCGATATTTGAGCATATTCCAGTTTTATTCGTGAAAACACCGGTGTATGCATATTTGAAGTTTTCATATCCCAAGTGGCAGCAAATAAAATATATGAGGTTATTGAAAGCAACAGATAACTAAAAGTGAAAGCAAATAAGCAATAATGTACATATTTATACTCCTTGAAGGTTCCATATCTAAGTGCCAGATAACTGAATATCTAATTAAGATATTTCAAAGCAACTGCTATATCAGGTGAGATCAGATTTATACATATTTTATTTATGAAGCTTTCCGCACGACAAGTGGCAGACGATATGGTATATCTATCCACGTAGATTGTGAGCAAATTGACAACTTCGGTTTTGTTTTGTTGAATATATTTGCAGCTGATGAGAGTCTACGGCGCACTGCTATGGTCGCTGGGCAAAGTCCTGAACACGCCAGAGGTCATGCGTGTGTACATAGGGTACAGCGTCAACCCACTGATCGATCTGAGATAATAGTACTCCGTATTTAAACAATGCAGCACCGTCAATGATGATTACACTAAACTATCTTCTTGTGCAGATCGTTCAACGACAAACCGATCCGGGAGACGGCGGCCGGGCCGCTGGGCATGGAGCTGTTTGAGCGAGAACAGGAGGACCTGATGTCCGACCTGAACGACATCCCCAAGAAGGCCTGCGACCGCCGGGTAAGCAGGCTGATCAGTATGAACCGAGATTAAAGGTTCGCTAACGTTCAGAAGTCAACTGACCGAGTTAAAACCGAGAAATGTTGGCAACGATTTTTGTTGGCAGATCAACGAGTTTGTGAAGCGTGCTCGGTCGGCGAAGGTGCACGCCCACATCATCAGCCATCTGAAGAAGGAGATGCCGGCGCTGATGGGGAAGGCCAAGGCGCAGCAGAAGCTGCTGGAGACCCTCGACGAGCAGTTCACCAAGGTTCAGAAGGAGATGCACCTCCCCGCCGGCGACTTCCCGAGCGTGGATGAGTACCGGGAGACGCTGAGCGCCTACAACTTCGACCGGTTCGAGCGGCTGCGGCCCAAGATGGTGCAGGGCGTGGACGACATGCTCGCCTACGACATCCCCGACCTCCTCAAGCAGTTCAGGAACCCCTACCAGTGAGCCAGCGACAGATGATGAGTTGATGACTGGGAGACCAAGGTAGATTTGTGATTTGTGGATCCGTAACAAGAGAGGAGCTGCATATCGGGACAACGGAATTCCTGAAGAGAATAGCCACAATGCCACTGTGGAAACCTAGAGTTCCAAAATACCATTGGGAAAACCAAAATGGCCAAAACAGCACTGCCGTTAAGGTTCTTGTTGCCAAAATACTATTGCCGTCAGATGTCAAAGGGATTCACGTTAGTCAACCTGGATAACAATTGTCAATTATTTTAGAATGGCAAAAATACCCTCATTTAGATCTACCAAATAAACTGAAACAAAATGATCTTCCCGCCGGTGGTTCTATTCTTCTCTCCTTCCGATGGCCCGACCACACATCTCCGCGCCAGCGGCGCCTCCTCCCGGCCGACCGCTTCCCGTCCTTCACTAGCTTGCTTCGCCGCCGCGACCTGATCCTCAGTGGCGCCCCGTCCCGTCCTCAGCCATGTCTCAGGTCGCTCCGCCGCCGAGACTTGCTCCTCTGTGGCATCCCGTCTTGCTCGGTCGCCCCGTCCGCCGCCCATACACGCTCCCAGCATCGACAGGCCAACGCGCTGCATGCCTGCCCAGCTCCCCGACGCGCCACCCTGTCGAGCTCGCGACCTTTTCTGGCAGCGCCCCGTGTGCCCACCCAGCTTGCCGGACGCACACCTGCTGCCACTTCCTGGCTCGGACGGCACTCTAACTTTGACATTGCTGCCGCGGAAGGCTCCACATGCTCTGGGTAGGCAAAACTACTATCGATTGCCCTCCCAAGCAAGTGCTTTGTGATGCATTGATGTATGCCGAACGACTAGTACCGTTCTTTTGTTATCTTTGGGTCCTGAACTTCATACTCTGTTGAACTATATATTATGGAATATTATGTTGTTGTTATTGCTCTTTTAATGTTGCTGAATGCTACTCCGTACTGAAATTCTGTGAAAATGTAGTTATCAAACTGCTCCCATTGAAGAGCCGGTGAATTGCTGAAATTTTGTCAAAATGCTGCAAAACTCTTTGTTTAAAAGTTATGTAAGTGTGTGGAAATGAGAGAACTATGGTTTGCAAAGAGATAAGGGCGTATAAGTCTTTTCGTGTAGGTGTTAGTCCCACTTAGTACATAGTGGTACTTTGGCATGAAAAGCTAAGTTGTAGTGGTATTTTGGCAACACTGGTTTTTTGAGTGGTATTTTGAAACTCGCGGTTTTTACTAGTGGCATTGTGGCTATTCTCTTGAATTCCTGTGGGGTTCATTCACGGGCAACTGTACCATGTCGTCTTTGTGGAAATTTCCGTGATGCGGAAGGAAAAAAAAAGTCCACAAGCGGCAACAACGTGGTGGGCGATGGTGGTGGCAGCTTCGAGTGCAACATAAACTTCGAGTTGTCGCAGGAGCCCATCGTGACGCTCTGCGGGCACCTCTTCTGCTGGCCATGCCTCTACAAGTGGCTGCACATCCACTCGCACTCCCCCGAGTGCCCTGTGTGTAAGGCCGTCGCCGAGGAGGACAAACTCATCCCGCTCTACAGCCGCGACAAGGACCGTGTCGACCATTTGGAAGGAAAGACATTTGACAAGCAATGTGCTACGATTTAGCTAGTAGTGGTGTACTTGGGATGCAATGTTCTGCTGTTTCTTTACTTATTAGTGCGTAGATCACGGCGTACAACAACATCTCATGTAACCGTATTTTCTACAGAAAATGATGTTTTGGAACAGCAGTAGCAGACCATCCATCGTTGACATGACCAAGAAAATGTTGAAGGGCAAGGGTAGGCTAGTAGAGTTCAGGAGCGAGGCGGTCACCAATGTTGTCTTTTATGTTGAACATGTAGTACACAAGACGTTCGAGGTATGGATCAATCAACATTGGTATGGACACAAGACGAACGTGAATTTCCTGTGCCGTTAGCAACATCATGCACGTCAAGAACACCCGGCCAAGACTAAAGAAGGTGGATGATCGGAGCTTACCGATGGTCCCCCGAGAGCCACGGCAAGGACCACGTCGACCATTTGGAAGGAAAGACATTTGACAAGCAATGTGCTATGATTTAGCTAGTAATGGTATACTTGGGATGCATGTCGAGAAACCCTAATTAAATAAAAATTCCTTAGGATAGATCACGTTCTAGGCAATTAATAATGGAACTATGGTCCGTGGCAGGGTCATCTGATCCTTGGCCCCTAAAAGACAAGAAATACGTAACAATTCCAAAATTTATTTTTGTTGAGGTGTGTTTGTGGCACCTCTGATTGCAGCCTGATGAAGAACAGTGACCTCCTCTTCAGTTTCCCGATGGAAAACAGCCAAAAGGAAAATCTGGAAGCCGAAGGCCCATCCAAAAGGCCTACGCCCCATCCTTCCGGCCCACCCACCACTCGGCAGCGAGAGGAGCCAGCCCTAACAACGGAAGACTGCGCCGCCGCCGCAGCGAGTCTCTTCCCAGCGAGCGACGGCGAGCGGCCGCCGTCCACCACCACCGCTGACGACTCCTGGTGCGTCTCAATCCGGCAACCGTTTCATCTCTCTAGCAACTTGGTAGATTTGCTACTTCGTTGCATTCGTCCGGAGATCCCCCAATGTATACGCGCTAGCAGTTTTGTTCTTTCGGGTCGCCGGCGTTAACGTTGCAAGCTGTAACTGACATGCCATGCGTAGTTCCTGTTGCTCGGTTTGATGGATTTGTTGCTTGATCTCGAGTTCTGATCCAAGACGAAAGCAGCTAGTAACCTATCATGATGTTCAACTCCACAAGAAGACCACCGAGTACCGACTAGGCTTTTATTTAATATTATTCTGTATATGCTTCCTTGGGTACTTCGTGCTTCTGACGCATATTTTCAGCTGTATACTGGAGTTTGTAGCATAAAATGGCCAACCAAGTATCGCCAGGTTGAACAACTGATTGAATAACATTGCTTAGAAATAACATTTCCATCACATTAGGACTGCATATAATGCTCACTCTGTTCTGTCTACTTTCTTGCTTCAGCAAGTTCGTTGCTTTTTATTGTTTCAGTTGCTGAAATTCTGTAAGCAGACACGGTAATTTTCTCGTTTTGTTAGTCCAGGATCCAGATGCTACTGGCAGAGGTGTTCAGAGCAGGAGCCTGCATCGCTAGGGTTTCTCGACATGCATCCCAAGTATACCACTGCTAGCTAAATCATAGCACATTGCTTGTCAAATGCCTTTCCTTCCAAATGGGATGCAGAAATCTGATCGGGAGGTTTTGTAGATCGTTACTTGATTGCCTGTTGCGTGGACACTTGTCTTTATATTGCGATGGCCCATGACCTTCATTTCCTTTTCTTAGTAGTGGTATAGAAAACACAATATATCTTGTGCTATGATGGCGCTTCTATTGTTTTCCAAGAAATAGTGAGCCTTTTGTGTTTTATTTGTGTAGTGTTCTGTGCCGTATAGTTTCCTACAGTTGACTAAACTGCTAGCTTACAAGTTACATCTTGCTTCTTCAGATTCAGGCTGCGAGATTTTTCGGCATTACTTCTGCACCCATTTCTCGCTTTTCAAAACGTCAGTCTCTGGACATCAGCAGCCTAAGAAGATCTTACAGCTTCAATCAACCTCGGCTCATAGCCATGGCAGCCACTCTTGCCAATGGTGATTCACACAACAGCCTTCAGAGGAACTACCAGGTTGTTGTTGCCGCTACGCGTGACATGGGCATTGGGAAGGATGGAGTCTTGCCTTGGAGGCTTCCTGGCGACCTTAAGTTCTTCAAGGAGCTTACGCTGACTACGTCTGACCCTGCAAAGAAGAACGCGGTCATAATGGGACGGAAAACCTGGGAGAGCATACCCCTTAAAGCAAGGCCTTTACCTGGTCGTCTGAATGTCATATTGACCCGGTCTGGTAGTTTTGATTTTGCAACCGCTGAGAATGTTGTTATCTGTGGAAGCATGAACTCTGCCTTGGAACTTCTAGCGTCCACTCCGTATTGCTTGTCGATTGAGAAGGTTTTCGTGATAGGGGGTGGGCAGATACTGAGGTGAGTTATCGCCTTCTCCAGGAACTTATTCTACCTGCGCTATGTTATATGTATTGCGGTACTGTTGTTGACCCTGTCTGCGAAATCGTTCTGCAGGGATTCACTTAATGGACCTGCATGTGAGGCCATCCATCTAACTGACATTCAGTCAAACATTGAGTGCGACACCTTCATTCCTCCAGTTGACTTCTCGGTGTTCCAACCATGGTGTTCATCTTTGCCAGTGGTTGAGAGCAACATTAGGCATTCTTTTGTGACCTTTGTTCGTGTGAGAACATCAGTTTCAGAATCTCATGACTCGAATGGCAAGGAATCAACCGAGCAAGATACCAAGAGTAGCAAGTTTGAAATCGAGAACTTCTCTTTTCTCCCTAAGATGATATTTGAGCGCCATGAAGAGTATTACTACCTCAACCTTGTTGATGATATTATAAGGTGTGGTGCTCAGAAAGGTGACAGGACTGGAACAGGAACATTGTCTAAATTTGGTTGTCAGGTATTTCTCTATTTTTCCTTAATATTTACTTTGATGAAAAGACAGAATGAACTTTGTCTTCCTTTTTCCTATTAGATGCGGTTTAACCTAAGGAAGAGCTTCCCCTTGCTGACAACAAAGGTATGCATCTATTTGCACTGGACTACAGCCAGGTGTAATTACTACTTAACAACACTGGGTCATTACAAGAATTGCCTCCTTTTATACTAAAGAAATAAAAATAACAATAAAGAAACAAGGGAAAACAGCGATTCGAAAATTGCATCTGTTTCCCCAGTTTTCGTATCTTCCTAGTGTATCAAACCTAGTGTCAGTGCATGCCATCTAGGTTGCTGCCGCTTTCTCTATTTTGCGATGTTTACTTGTATATCCTATCAATTATGATGCTGCTGTACTTTCAATCTTACTATAATTGCACAGCATTTTCGTGATTAAGTGGAAACTTATTGTACTTTCAATCTTAATATGATGCCTCGGTACTTTCAGTCTTACTAAGTTACTATAATTGCACAGAATTTACACAACGCTTGTACTTCATGGTTAAGTGGAAACTTATTGCATTATCTGATTTCTATAGTTATTGTCTAGTAATAGCTAGGAAGATATGTGGTGATGTATGTATTATGTGTGATGTATGTATTATGTTGCCGCTTCTGACCCTTCACGTTAAGAAGATGCTTATCCTTTCATTATTTCAGTAGTGATGATGGTGAATGCTGATATGTGGGCACTGATGCATAACAGTGTTAACGTCCTTAAACTGTGCTGACCTGCCTTGAACTGTGAATTGAGAGCTTTGGTATTCCTCTTTTGCTTTAATGAATAATATAATAGCATCTGCTCTTTACCAGAGGGTGTTTTGGCGTGGTGTTCTTGAAGAACTGCTGTGGTTCATCAGTGGCTCGACAAGTGCAAAGGTACTTCCTTCTTAAATATTTTATTGGATCAGTTTCTATCATTTCTCATTTTGTATCTATACTCAATACTTTGGTCACTTATCATGTTTATGCCCCAGGCTGTATCCACAGACTAGAATGCACCATAAAAGACTAGCGCTTCATCTTGTTGCACCATGTATATAATTGTCCATGACTAACAATTCCCATGGTTTTACATTATTTGCAAGAAAAGAATTATCGTGTCTGTCAACTTTATAAGACCTGTACACCTGCAAGATTGGGTGCATGATCTTTTGCCTTGAATGACTTTTTACGAGTCTCTGTTTCATTAGTTGCTTTCCATGGATAGTTGGTAACTTCCCCTTTTCAAATTGTTGCATTGAGATGTTAGGGAGTACCTTTACATTGTTGATTTTTTTTTATTGTGAAGTCTCATATGGTGTCTGCAAGTCTTGGAGAGGATTTTCTCAGTTAAGCTCTCAAGAAAACCACATTAACTTTACTTGCCCATTCACACAAATAGCGCAAGGCTTCCAAGCTTTTGGAAAGCTCAGACAAATATTACGTGATCCCCGGATATGCATGTAGTTGTTCTTAGAGACCTCTAATTATTATTTTTTAATTTTCTCCCTGCTTTCTAACTGAAGTAAAAGGTTTCCTTGTGTTGCTTGTTTGTGAATGTGTTATATGCTAGTTAATAAGTTGGGTGTGTGCTTTGTTACAAATTTTATGAAACATATCTGCGAGTCTAGTTTCGGTATCCATTGAGATCCTTGGGTGTAGTGATGGTCGAGTGTCCCTCCTATCTTAATTGAGACAAGTCCTATCCCTCGTATCCTGAAAGAAAGTTAATGCTACCAGTTTCGTTAGGTGTATTTGTTAACATTACCAGCACTTAAGGCAGAAACATATGTTATTAGTTTTTAATTTCTTCACATGAACTTACTGTGCTTCAGACTTCTGATTTTGGTACGATAATGTATTATTTTCTATTCATTCATAGGTTCTGCAGGAAAAGGGTATTCATATATGGGATGGCAATGCGTCAAGAGAATATCTTGACAGGTATATCTCTTGGATATAAGTGACTAAAACACAATGGACACTATTATTTCTGAGATCTGATCTACCTGGCAATATTGTGTAGCGTCGGCTTAGCAAATAGGGAGGAAGGTGATTTAGGCCCCGTTTATGGATTTCAATGGCGACACTTTGGTGCTGAGTAAGTTCGCATTGCTCCCTCTCCCTCTCATCCTCCCTTTGTACTTCTATCCCTCTTTTCTAAGCAATGACGATATATACAGATACACCGACATGCATGCTGACTATACTGGAAAAGGTTTTGATCAGCTAATCGATGTGATTGACAAGATCAAGAATAATCCTGACGATCGGCGAATCATCATGTCTGCATGGAATCCTTCAGATCTAAAAAAGATGGCCCTTCCTCCCTGCCACATGTTTGCACAAGTTAGTGTATTTGAATAATGCTTTGGTAAAATCTGAGTCCACTGTATTTGCTATGACCATTAAGAACTTTGTACTTATTAAAGTTTGTTCATTATGATGGTAAGCCTAGTGAGTTATTCTTCCCTCTAAATGTATCCTTTTCACAAGTAAATTTTAATGCTGTTGATATGCTTCACATGTGAATAGGTTCTGATTCTTGCATGCAACCAATAGATCCTCTAGAGTCTACATGCTCTTCTGCCTTTTAAACATATTTACAATGATAGACATATTTCGTGTGGTAATTTTAGAGACAACAATCATGCTGCTTACTTATTGTAAATTATGTCTTGCAGTTTTATGTTGAGAATGGGGAGCTATCATGCCAGATGTATCAACGCTCTGCAGACATGGGACTTGGTGTTCCTTTCAACATTGCATCATATTCTCTTCTGACATGCATGATTGCTCAAGTCTGTGGTATGTTCTTAATTCTTATCTCCCTGGTTACAGGACTCTGGTTAACTGCAACATGTCCAACTTAATGTTCAGTTAAAATGTTGTTTGCCGTTAATAACTTAGCAAGTGGCTGTGCATGTCACTGCGAATTTCGATTGATTTTAGGAGTAAGTGCCAGGGAAACATTTTGAGGACTTCTGAAACTCAAATGCCTTTTTTTACAGCAGTTATTCATGAATCAGTGTTAGACTATTCTCCGTAAGAGTTGCTTTTGTTTTCCCCACCTATTTCTTGCATTTAGAGGGGCAGTAGTAGTTGGGGAAGAGTCATCCTGCGAACTGTACCCTGTCTGTAATGTTGAAGATGCTTAACATCCTTGTCCTATCCTGTTTATTCATGTATCATCTGTCTATATTTGTGTGCAGGTCTCTCCCCTGGAGATTTCATCCATGTCATAGGGGACGCCCATGTGTACAGAACGCATGTTGGAGCTCTAGAGGAGCAGATCCAGAAGCTGCCCAAACCGTTCCCAGTAAGCAGATTTGAGCAAATCTATTTCATTCAAACCCACAAGATTTGCAGATAAAAAAAAGCAACTCTTGTGATGCCGTCTACCTTTTGTGTGGCTTTTGGTGCTCATACATAGTAATTTTTTATGGTGCCCGCTTCAGATTCTGAAGATAAACCCTTTGAAGAAGGACATTGATTCTTTCGTGGCGTCGGACTTCAAGCTGGATGGCTACAACCCGCACAAGAAGATAGAGATGGAGATGGCGATATAGTGGTAGCAGTTGTACTGGTAAGAAGACATGTATGGCGTTCTCCGGCAATTGTACTCGATTTAGGTCGCGTATCCAGAGTCTACAGAACTGTCTCCCCTTTTTGTTTGGAGCTCAGTGATGACTCGAGAATGTGAGTGAGAGCTGTTTGAGCAGTGCGACGTGTTGGGTTTGTGCTCGGCGATGATCGATATAGCTATTAAACTCGAATATTTAAAGAGATTGATCTGTCTGGTAACGAACGAGCTGTAGCTGAAATGTCTGTCCATGTGTCTGGTGCGTGATGTACCTTTTGAACTATATGTCCTCACTTTAAAATAGGATTTTTTTTTTACAATCTAGATTGATATTCTAGTACCACATTTCAATGAAAACACGAATGACATGTCGATACTTGAAATAAACAAGTAGTAGTAGATATAATAAATAATGTTGAAAGCATGAATTAATTCTAAAGCACGAAGATACCTTTTTAGAAAGCCCGGTGCTATTAGGCTACCAGACTACGGCCCTTCTGTATCTAGGCTTGCAACGGTGGTGTTTCATTCATGATTGCAGGTGAGGTGTTTGTGACGGCTTCTTTTTGCCCGGTTTCTGCTAATAAAATGGACAATTCCTAAAAAAAAAAATCACCGCGAAACCCAACAACCGTGGGATCGATTTCCATTATACTATAGGATAATGGACAATTCCTAATTAATGAGATGAGATTAAGTTATCGCCTCGTTTCAAAACTTTGCACCGTGGCTGCACTGATCGAGCTAGTAGCGTAGCGAGTGGTAGGTGGTGAGCTGACTGACTGCTAACAAGGTCTACACGTGACAGATGGAGGCACGGCGTCCACTCGTGTGCGTGCCTGCGCCGGAGACCATGTTTCGTTTACGCAGTCGTACTAAGACTTTGGTTGCTGATGGAATTCACAAAATATAAGACTTTCTTTGCCATGGCAACCCGACCAAACAGCACGGCAAGTGAAGTACGGAACGTTAGTAGCCAAACGAAACCAAAAGCCAATTTGGACCGGAAATGGGGAGGCAGTGAAGTGAGATACCCATGCGAGCTTTGAGAATCAATTGTTCCTTTTCATTTGCATGTCATCATTTCCTGTCAACCGTTTAATACTATCCCTGATATTACTTTTTTTTAAACATAAGGCTCTTGGTCCGATTTTATATATAAAGCCCTTATGACAACGAATAAGTCATAACATACAATACGCGTCCGAGACCGATCACACTCACACCAACTAAGACATAGATCCATAAATAAGCCTCTCAGGCAACCCATGACAAGACAAAGAAAAACAGATAAAGTCTAGGACGCCGCCTCATGTGTTGCTCTAGTCCTTGTCCTCGCCTGAAGCCGCCTAAGCTCTCGCAGCACCTCGTCCAGAAGTTCCCTGTCGCGCTGTCTGACCCGCGCTGTCTGACCAGTACCCCCCAGCTCTGCATGTGTATAGACATTTTGAACAAAGCGTCAGCCGGATGTGCGATCACTTTTCCCCTCTAGAGCTAGCTTGTTGCGTGTATTCCAAAGCATCCAACCTAACGCCACAAAGGCATACCAAGCTAGCCTACGCGAGGGCCCGGACAGGCCTTGCACTAAGGAGATGAAATCCCCGACCCCTGCCGGATTCCAATTACATGAGAGGAGTTCCCTAACTCCCGCCCACAGAAATCTCGCGAGGTGGCAGTTGAAGAAAATGTGGTCACAATCCTCCAGCACGCCACACATCGCGCAACTCCCGTCAGAGGGGCCATTGGCCACATGTTCAGTCGACGGAAGCCTCACCCTAATGAGCTGCCAAAGAAACACTCGATCTTCGGGGGAACCCTAGTAGCCCACACCTCCTTAAAGAATGTGACTGTCGCCCCTTGCGACATGCGAAGGTACAAGGAGTTTGTAGAGAAAAAACCCGGACGGCTCCAGGGCCCAAGAGACCTGGTCCTCCCCCGTGGAGTGGGGGTGTAGATCGAAAATCTTGCAGAGATTCTCCCATTCTACCACCTCCGCCGTACCAAATGTCTGGCGGAACCTGATGTGCCACCCCCTTCCGTCCTAACCCCAGCCACCGTAGCGAAGTGGTTGTCACAGTAGGCAAATAGACGCGGGAACATCAGATGTAAAGGGGCCCTCCCCGTCCACCAGTCCAACTAGAAATATGTCCTTCTCCCTTCATGTACGAGATGCTTAGCCCTAAGCTTGAAGTACCATTTGAGCTTCTGGATCGTCTTCTAGAATTGGGATCTTTTAGTCGGTACCAACAGGGAGAACAAGTCATTGTTGCTCAGGTACGTGGCTCTTAGGAGGTCCGCCCATAGACCTTCCGCATTTTGGTAAAGCTTCCAAATCCAGCCTACCATAAGAGCAATGTTCATGTTCTTCGTATGAAGGATTCCCAACCCTCCATCCTCCTTAGGTCTACACACCGTAGCCCAGTCCACCATATGGTATTTGTGTTTGTTACCGACTCCTTCGCAGAAGAATCGGCTCCTCGAGGTGTTCATCGCCCCGTGCGTTGAATCGTAGAGAAGGTATAGGCCCATAGTGAACATCGAAAGACTCGAGAGACAAGAGTTCATCAGTTCAAGTCTACCAGCCGATGCCAGGAAGAGGCCCTGCCAGGGATCGACCCTGTGCCCAACCTTCTCTGTCAGAGAGGACCAGTCCGCTACCGTCAGCCTCTTGTCGCTCACCGAGAGGCCTAGGTAACGAAATGGAAAGCTCCCTAGCTTGCAATTGAGCGCATCAGCCACCGTACTTTGCTCATCCTTTGAGACCCATGTCACAATGGATCCACTCTTGTTGAAGTTAATCTTGAGCCCCGACATATTCTCAATGCACAAGAGGATGAACTTTAGGTTTGCGATTCCCAATTGTGAAGGTTCAATCATAATCATCGTGTCATCTGCATACTGAAGGTGGGTAACTCCTCCTGGAATGAGGTGCGGCACTACTCCCTGTATGTGTCCCGCCTCATTGGCCCTCGAGAGGATGGCTGCCAACAAATATGCCATGAAGTCGAACAGAATAGGTGAGAGCGAACCCCCCTGGCGCACGCCCCTCGCGTTTCGAAAGTAAGGGCCAATTTCCCCGTTGACATTTACCGCAGTCTGTCCCCCAGTCACCAATTGCATCAGACGGTGCACCACCGTCGCTGAGAATCCCTTTCCTCATGAAATCCCAGATTGAACCTGTCATAAGCTTTCTCGAAGTCCAGCTTAAGAAGAAGACCCTGATATTAGAGCAAGTCCAACAACACCCTTATAACCACCCCTATAGCAAACATAAGGAAGAAAGAAGAAAAAACATGGCTCCAACAGCTCCCCTATAGCCTCCCCTAAATATTGGTGTCCTCAACTCAACCCCTCTCGTCCCCTATGCATTGGGGTTATGGAGTTGTCTCCTATACATGCCCAACCCATGTTTATGTCTTGTTATAAATCTTACATGTGGACTCTACATTATTAAAATACATGTAAATATGACATTGGGAAGGAATCATAGGGGAGTTGTTGGAAAGAAAACAAATATAGGGGATGAATCTTTTTAAGTGTGCCCCCTACATGAAGATATAGAGGAGAAAATGTAGAAATGTTGTTGGACTTGCTCTTACTTCTTTAGGTGCCCATATTGGACCAGAGCCTACAACCGACAGATTTGTTGTTATTACCGTAAGTTCTCTATGGAGATGTCAATGTCACTCCCTGCCTAACATTGGTTAATGCCACTTTGCATAATTTAGTCCAGTACATAGGTTCCATTCCAATTTTGATGATACATTTTTCAACCTCTGCAGTCTGGACCAGTTGAAAGATGCATTCCTGGGAACACAATTGCAGAGCAAGCTGACATGCCATAGGGTGGCTTGTCATCGTTTTTAACTGCATTTTTATCGAAGTTTGAGTGCTCTCAAATGCCTCATCCAGTATATGTTCTCTTCCACCGAGTATTTCTGGACAAGGATTTTGTGCACATGGGAGTCAGTGCTCCCTTCACTTTTGGATTTTGAAAATTTCAGATTCTCATATTTCTCTGCTTTCAAAAATTATGATATTAAATATGTAGATAGATGTGTATACGAGGATTGGAATCAAAAAAGTCTCGTCAAAAAATACATTATATTTTTGGAGATGCAAAAAAGACAAATTTCTGACAGTACACTGACAAAATATACGTACTAGTGTACTACTATTTATAGTCAGAAATTTGTCTTTTTTGTATTTGTTATCACCAGAATTTGACCGGATCAGAGGTGGGCCGCGATTGGAGATGGGCTTGAAGGATATACATGGAAAGAATACATGAATCGGCCTTATATGCAAAGTTTGGGCTAGTTTGCCCGTGTATCTGTAATATAGTAGGATACGTGTCGATTAGATAGAGTTTGGCTCGTGCCCGGTTGGGATTATTCCCACGTTAGAAAGTCTACGGACTATAAATATGTATCTAGGGTTTATGAAATAAACAACAATCACGTTCACCACAAACCAATCTAGGCGCATCGCCAACTCCCTTGTCTCGAGGGTTTCTTCCGGGTAAGCATCATGCTGCCTAGATCGCATCAGTACACGTTTATTCGTTGCTCATGCGTTGCTCGTGCTGAAGCCTTGTTGATGGCGAGCAACGTAGTTATCGTAGATGTGTTAGGGTTAGCATTGCTTCATCGTATCACATGCTTTCGTCCATGCAACCCTTAGACGTCTAGCCGCCCTTACACCTATCTTAGGTGTAAGGGCGGCACCCCGCTTGATCATTATTTAGTAGATCCGATCCGTTATGATTGCTCCTTGTTCTTCAAGGATTAGTTTAATATCTGCATAGTTAGGCCTTACAAACGGGTTGAAGGATCCGGTGGCGCGTAGGGTGTAGTTTGCTAGCCCTAGACGAGGATGTTCGGGGATCAACTTCATGTTGGTTTTTAGGCCTTGTCTAGGGTCGGTTTACGATCACCGTGCGTGGCCGCCGAGCTCAATCACGAGTAGGATATTCCGATTATGTGGTGAAAACCCTAAATCGTAGTAGGTCGTTTTAGCTTTATTTTGATCAAGCAGGACCACCATATATTCGTACACCTCGTACGGATCATGGGTGGATCGGCTCCTTGAGCCGATTCACGGGACAACTCGAGAGCCGATCGAGGCTCGTATTTAATGTTTACGTGTATGCCATGCGAGAAACTAAGCGAGGCACATCCAACACCTTCCCGACCGGGTATAGGTCAGGTGGCACGCCCTTGCACCGGCATCGGACGTGCGTGCCGAGTCTTTGCGGGCCGTCGCTCGGAGGGACCGGGGCCGGCCCGCGGTCCCGGGAGCCTCCCGGCTCTCTTGTGTTGCCCGTCGCTGCTCGCCGGTGGGTTTCTGACCGCAACACATTCGGCACGCCCGGTGGGACAATCTTCGACATCAACCGCATCGCCATCTACATCCGAGATGGCGGAAGGCACTCCGATCACGTACAAGGATCCGACCGAGGAACTCAAGAAGAAGTATGACGAGGTCAAAGCAATCCTCGAAGCCGACCTCATCGGCTCTTTTCACGAGAACCCGCTCACACGGCATCGAGGTGGAAAGGGTTCTCACCTGAAGGCGCGCTCGATGGAGTGGACCTGTCCGCCCCGTCAGAAGAACGCACCAGGTCTGCGTCAGGAGATTAACTTCATGGTAGCTCATTCGTTGCACCGCCATTCTGAGAGCCTGGTGAACACTTTGGAGCGTGTCGCTCTTCGGGTGATCCAGGAAATCATGAGGCATCAGTACTCTCCGTCAGGACCAGCTCTAGGGACTCACCAAGGAGAGATGCCACTCCGAGTCCCGACCACCGCTGCCATTCGCGTTGGCAGCGCCGAAGTGCCGAGTTCACCGGCATACGTCGTCTACAAGATCGGTGGTGACCCTAGTGACTACCGGTTCTTGCATGAGGCGCCTAAGGAGATCCCTCACGGATACACGTGCACATACGTGCCGGACTGCGATGGATCGGGCACTCACAAACCGGATCGCAACGACGGGGACTTCGAAACAACGGGGAGGAACTTCGGGGACAAATCTTGAGAAGCAGACGTGGCTAGCTAAGTACGCCACCCCGATAAACTTCCAGAGCCCAACTCCTGCAGTTGGCTCAGAGCTTGAGAAGCAAGCGTGGCTGGCTAAGTATGCCACTCCGGCGAATCTTCAGAGTTCAACTCCTGCGGCCCGGCACCGCGGATCGGATCGATACCATCTTGAGAGACCGAGTTCGGCATGGTGCCGAAAAGGAGGGCAATCGGTTATTCCAAGCCGTACCCCAACGAGTACGAATTGATCCCACTTCCACCCAAATATCGGCTCCCTGAATTCTCCAAATTTAGTGGATCGGATGGTTCCGGCTCAATCGAGCATGTGAGCCGATATTTGGCACAGTGGGCACGATCTCGGCATCGGATGAGCTGCGTGTGAGGTTTTTCGCACGATCCCTCACGGGATCGGCTTTCGGGTGGTACACATCGCTGCCACCGGACTCAATCCGGACTTGGAAGCGGTTGGAGGAGCGGTTCCACATGCGGTATCACTCGAGGCTTCCGAGAGCGGCATTGCCGATCTAGCACAAGTGCGACAGAAGCGCGGAGAAACGGTGTCAGAATACATCCAGCGCTTCGGAACCGTTAGGAACCGATGCTATTCGGCTCGTGTGAGCTGAAAAGAAGCGATCGAGTTGGCGGTGGTGGGTCTCGCATCACCGATCAAGGACGTGGCCTCCCAAGCGAGTACCCTTCAACGGCGCACATGGTGCGAAGGCTGTCATCATATGAGCAGCGCCACCCGGATGTTTACCGGGATAAATTCAAACGTGCGGTGGTCCTGGTTGAGGCGGATGAAGACGAAGGCTCTGCGGGAGATCAAGAGGTAGCGGTGGGCTGAATGGACTCGGGGGCAAGCCCCGTGTCCTGCAAGTGGGTTAAGCCACAAGGTCCTCCAAGAGGGTTTGACTTCGACGTGACCAAAGCTGAGCAAATTTTTGACCTCTTACTTAAGGAGAAACAGCTAAAGGTACCCGAAGGCCACAAGATCCCCACGGCGCGAGAGCTGAACGGAAAGCCATACCGCAAGTGGCATAACACGTTCACCCATGCCACCAACGACTCGGCGGGTGTGGCGGCGGCGAGGTCCAAATGGCGATAGAACAAGGGCGTCTAATTTTCAGCCAGTACGCCATGAAGGTCGACACACACCCCTTCCCCGTCGTTAACCTCGGTGGAGTGCACTTACCCCGGAGGGTGCCGGCCAAGATTCTCGTTCAACATCAACATGGTAGGACCCGGGCACCACTGCGGTAAGAACGGAGACGAGGGCAGCTGCTCTCATAGCAATGACACGAAGGAAGCCGTTCCACGCGATCGGCTCCGGCACGATGGCAAGCGCTACATCACGAGAGGAGAAGTGAGGAATGTGCGATATCGGCGACCTCTCTGCGATCACCTCCTCAACAAATATGTGAGTCAATACGACTGACGCCGACGATACAACAGCGAGGACGAAAGAAATCGTCTGGCTAGGGACGCCAGGAGACATCGTCGGCATGATCGCAATGAGGAGAGATATGAGCGCCACGCCAAGGAAAAGTCGAGAGAGCAAGACGACGTGGATAGGCACTTGGACTGTCCCTTCTTCGGTACTACTGCTGGGATTCGGGAATGAGCCGATTGCCTACAATCGGCAACCGCCCGAGAATGTAGACAAAAGAAGAAGGATGCAGCTAACGTGTCCGTGTTCAAACGTCTAGGGCCTCTCCCGCCTCGGAACAAACATGCTGAGTCCTCTCGGGTAGAAGATCTCGAGGAGTTAGAAGACGATGATGAAGAAGAAGAAGATAAGTACCACCAGCCAAGGTGGTGCCCTGATGGACTCAGCCGTTCCCAAATGCGTAGGGTTCAGCGACTACGTGGTTTGGAGGAAGCCGAAAGGTTATACCTGCGCACGTTAAGGAAGGCGCGGTCTGATCTGGCCGCGAAAATTCAGCAAACCCTGGACGAAGAAGGTCGGCCACAAAGGAAAGAGTGGAGCCCCAGACAAAAGAAAGCCGATGATGAGACATCGGCTGGCACAAACATGGTGTTCATCCTTCCGACGGAGTTTAGTGCTCCGAGATTAGACGAAGCACCTGTGGCGCAACTTGATCTGCGGCCCACGGCCGGTTATCTTTGAGAAGCCACGAGAAAGAAGCTACAGACACCTGAAGGCCTTGTACTTGCGAGGCTATATCAATGGGCAGCCTGTCAACAAGATGTTGGTGGACACCGGAGCGGCAGTCAACATTATGCCTTACTCCATGCTTCGTCGGTTGGGACGCTCTAGCTCGGATCTGATCAAGACCAACGTTACATTGAGCGATTTCAACGGCCAAGCATCTGACGCACAAGGTGTTCTGAACGTGGATCTGACCGTAGGAAGGAAAACCATCCCTACGACGTTCTTTATTGTCGATAGCAAGAGCACCTATACTGTCCTGCTAGGGAGAGATTGGATCCACGCCAACTGTTGCATTCCATCCACGATGCACCAATGCTTGATACAGTGGGATGGAGATGAAGTAGAGGTCATCCACGCAGATGATTCAGCCGCGATTTCAACGGCTGGCATGAACGTTTGGGAGACAACAGGCCAAGAGCCACTCTCGGGCATCAATTTGAACGATCGCGAGCGCATCGACGTCACGAAGGACGGGGTTAGGCTGGTCTTATCCACCGGCCCGACCGTTTAGCAAGAACAAATCTATGGATGAACGTGGCGAGGCCGATCCTTGTGATCGGCCCCAAAGATCTATGGACAAACATTGCAAAACCTTCATTGAGCGATTCAATCAACATGGAGGCCGATTCCAGACAATCGGCCAAAATTATCTTCACCATACGTTCCGCCTATGTTCAACGTCGATCTAATGGGCAACGGTTTTACGTCGGCTGATGAGCTGGAAGAAGTCAACATTGGTCCTAACGGAGTCGACGTTCAAATACGGTGCCTTGGCTAACTACAGAGCCGATATCCGCAGTTACCTGGCAGAATCGACTCGGGGGGCACCTAATCAGATGAACATGTGCGATACATGTGCAGGAAAAAGTATTGGGGGCCGATAGAAAAATCGGCCAGTAAAAAAAAAATTTCTCACGATGTACAGCCGATGCACGGACATCGACTTTAGAACTAAGGAACAAAGCCGATGCACAACCATCGACTCTAGTACAAATTACACAAGATCTACCAGCTGCGTGTTCAAGACGCGGATTTCGACCAAGTCGGCCTTCAGTTCAGCTTCGAGGCCTTCTTCCTTGAGGGAGTGAACGATGAGCTGATTTCGTTGCCCGAACCTTCTCTACGAGAACCTCCAACTCTTTGCGCAAGGTCGCCAGTTCAGTAGTGAGGCCAATGGTGGCAAGTCTGGTTGGCTCTGCGTGGTGGATTTCTCAGATTTGCTCGAGCTTGGGTCCATTTGTCTGAACTGTGCGTCCTCACCGCTATTCTCGCCTTGACTGAGGCTCGGGGGGCAGCTGACCTGGTAGATGCTCTGTTTTTAGAAGCCGATTGGGGTGTCATCGGTTGGTCCTGCGTCGCAACCTTCTTCAAAGATGGTGAGTTCTTGCAGAAGAGGATCACTGGAGCTGGTGGGAGGAATTTAAGGGCTCTCTTGAAGGCAAGGGGTCTTCTACATTATCCACCAGATCTCAAAGTCATCAGTCGAAGAGTTGAAGGATAGATTGTGAAAGACCGATGCGTTGCCATCGGCTCATTGAGCATTGGCTAAGTGGACAATCGGCAAAGTCAGTATGAGGGGAAATCGGCTAAATTAGCTTAAAGGAAATCGGCAAAATCAAATTGGGGGAAATTCTTCATTGATAAACAGGATTTCTTACATAAAGAGCTGATTGCTCTCAAAAGGAAGTACTAGGGGATACATTGCCCCATCTACTACTACTGATCCTATGCTAAGGGTCCTATCTACGGGCCGTCGCTGCCCTCGTTGTCGCCGTCGTCGCCGTCGGCGCTACTCCCGGCGGGCTCGTAGTCGCTGCTGCAGCGGCCGCCGGCAGGGCCCTCATTGTCCTCGTCCTCCTCGTCAGCGTCGTCGTCGTCGCTGTCGAAGTCGCTGAGGTTCCCCGGCCAGGGGCAGAAGCGCTTGGCCGGCGGTTCGTCGGAGGAGGTGTCGTCGTCCTCCTCCTCCTCCTCCTCGGAGGAGGTGAAGTCATCCCAGGAGAAGCGATCGTCATCGCTCTCCTCCTCCGTTTCCCTGTCGGCAAGGAAGCGGAGGTCACTTTCCCCGTCGGTCGAGGACTTGTCGTCCTCAGACCGGACGGAGAAGTCATGACTGGACTCCTCCCCGGCTTCGATGGCGCGGCGGATGTTGGCCGCATGGGCCTCCTCCGGGTCCCACTCCGGCGTCGGCTCGCGGGAGGAGGAGGATTGGGTGGAAAGACCCGATGAGGCGGAGGAGGAAGAAGACATGGTGGCGCGGGAGGGCTTTTGGAGTGCTAATGCGAAGGGGATGAAGAAGCAAACTGTTTGGAGCGGTTAAATAAAAGGGGATATAGTGGAGATTCAATGCCACGGCAGTTTCCGAGGAAGTGGTGCCCAACAAAAAAAAATTGCCAGGTCACGCGGAGAAGTGGAAGAGGCAAGGCATCATGATGAAGGATACTGCGACGGTTCTGCTCTGCCACGACATGACCCGACGAAGAAAAAGTAGAGTGATTTTGGAATTGTCATTTCCAAAACCAGGGGGGCATGTGTTATCACCAGAATTTGACCGGATCAAAGGTGGGCCGCGATTGGAGATGGGCTTGAAGGATATACATGAAGGAATACATGAATCGGCCTTATATGCAAAGTTTGGGCTAGTTTGCCCGTGTATCTGTGATATAGTAGGATACGTGTCGATTAGATAGAGTTTGGCTCGTGCCCGGTTGGGATTATTCCCACGTTAGAAAGTCTACGGACTATAAATATGTATCTAGGGTTTATGAAATAAACAACAATCACGTTCACCACAAACCAATCTAGGCGCATCGCCAACTCCCTTGTCTCGAGGGTTTCTTCCGGGTAAGCATCATGCTGCCTAGATCGCATCTTGCGATCTAGGCAGTACACGTTTATTCATTGCTCATGCGTTGCTCGTGCTGAAGCCTTGTTGATGGCGAGCAACGTAGTTATCGTAGATGTGTTAGGGTTAGCATTGCTTCATCGTATGACATGCTTTCGTCCATGCAACCCTTAGACGTCTAGCCGCCCTTACACCTATCTTAGGTGTAAGGGCGGCACCCCGCTTGATCATTATTTAGTAGATCCGATCCGTTATGATTGCTCCTTGTTCTTCAAGGATTAGTTCAATATCTGCATAGTTAGGCCTTACAAACGGGTTGAAGGATCCGAGTGGCGCGTAGGGTGTAGTTTGCTAGCCCTAGACAGGGATGTTCCGGGGATCAACTTCATGTTGGTTTTTAGGCCTTGTCTAGGGTCGGTTTACGATCACCGTGCGTGGCCGCCGAGGCTCAATCACGAGTATGATGTTCCGATTATGTGGTGAAAACCCTAAATCGTAGTAGGTCGTTTTAGCTTTATTTTGATCAAGCGAGGACCACCATATATTCGTACACCTCGTACGGATCATGGGTGGATCGGCTCCTTGAGCCGATTCACGGGACAACCTGAGAGCCGATCGAGGCTCGTATTTAATGTTTACGTGTATGCCATGCGAAACTAAGCGAGGCACATCCAACACCTTCACGACCGGGTATAGGTCGGGTGGCACGCCCTTGCACCGAGCATCGGACGTGCGTGCCGAGTCTTTGCGGGCCGTCGCTCGGAGGGACCAGGGCCAGCCGCAGTCCTGGGAGCCTCCCGGCTCTACTGTGTTGCCCGTCGCTGCTCGCCGGTGAGTTTCTGACCGCAACAGTATTTTCCAAAATACAAAGTATTTTTTAATGGGACTTTTTTGACTACACTCCTCGTGTCTAAATCTATCTACATATTTAATGCCATAATTTTTGAAAACATAAAAGAGCAAGGTTTTGAAAATTTTCAAAAATCCAAAAGTTCAAGGAGCACTTGTGCTCATGTGCACATGGTACTTTCCGAGTATTTCTTCACTATTTTTTTATATTAGAGAAACTATATAATAATCAGCTTCATCTTCTTTCTCCAGTTATTGGATCACATTACCTTCGTGGACACTCCTGGAGTTTTATCAGGGGAACCCAGCGCAGCTACGACTCCACCGGAGTTACATCATGGTTCGCGGCCAAGTGTGACCTGATCCTTCTCCTATTTGATCCCCATAAGCTCGACATCAGCGACGAGTTCAAGTGTGTAATCGGGTCGCTACGTGGACACGACGACAAGATATGGATAGTCCTCAACAAAGCAGACCAAGTTGACGTGCAGCAGGTGAATGCGCCTGCCTATTGCCATGCCTCCCTCAATATTTGAGCATATTCCTTTATTCCTGAAAACATCGGGGTTGGAGTTTTCATATCCCAAGTGGCAGCAAATAGAATAACTAAGCTGATCGAAGGCAACAGATACCTAAAAGCGAAAGCAAATAAGCAAATAATGTACATATTTATACCCCTTGAAGGTGTCATATCTTAGTGCTAGATCACTGAATATCTAATTAAGATATTTCAAAGCAGCTGATGCTTGAGGTGAGATCAGATTTATGCATATGTTATTTATGAAGGTTTTCGCATGGCAAGTGGCAGCAGCACATATGGTATCTATCCACGTAGATTGTGAGCAAATTGACAACTTCTGTTTTTGTTTTGTTGAATATATTTGCAGCTGATGAGAGTCTACGGAGCGCTGCTATGGTCGCTGGGCAAAGTCCTGAACACGCCAGAGGTCATGCGTGTGTCTGTACAACTCACTAATCGATCTGATGTAGTAGTGTTATTTAATTACGCAGCATATTCAATGATGATGATTACACTAAACTATCTTTGTTTGTAGATCGTTCAACGACAAGCCGATCCGGGAGACGGCGGCCGGGCCGCTGGGCATGGAGCTGTTTGAGAGAGAAAGAGCAGGAGGACTTGCTCTCCGACCTGAACGACATCCCGAAGAAGGCTTGCGACCGCCGGGTAAGCAAGCCGATCAGTCAGCATGAACAGGCATTATTTTCGCCAATGTTCAGAAAAGTCTCGGTACTCCAGTTGAAACCAAGAAATTTTGCAACATTTTTGTTGGCAGATCAACGAGTTTGTGAAGCGTGCTCGTTCGGCGAAGGTGCACGCGCACATGGCCAAGGCGCAGCAGAAGCTGCTGGAGACCCCCGACGAGCAGTTCGCCAAGGTTCAGAAGGAGATGCACCTCCCCGTCGGCGACTTCCCCACCTACAACTTCGACCGGTTCGAGCGGCTGCGGCCCAAGATGGTGCAGGGTGTGACGACATGCTCGCCTACGACATCCCAGACCTCCTCAAGCGTTCAGGAACCCATACCAGTGACCGGGAGACAAACGTACGATACATTTGTGGATCCATATCAGGGAGGCGCTGTATGCCAAAGTGATCGCGATTAACCGCTTTCTATACAATATGCATCTCTCTTTAACATTGAAAGGCATAAGGATGTTACTGTTGCTAATGTTTTATCGCATTTGCCGCTGAATATTACTTTCCGGTGGGCTTTTACAAGAGATAATTGGCTTTGTGGCTGAATTTGGTAGAAAGATTGATGGAGATTAATTTGGTAAATGAACCGGATAAATTTTCATGGCGCCTAACCACTTTTGGAGTATTTTCTGTAAAGCATATGTATGCAGACTATATGAATGGGCATACTAGATTTTTACGAAAATATCTTTGGAAGCTAAAAGTACCTTTGAAAATTAAGGTTTTTATGTGGTTTCTTAATAATAAAAAAATAATTCTAACAAAAGATAGCTTAGCAAAAAGGAACTGCAATGGGTGCACGAAATGTGTTTTTTGTGATGCTCAAGAAACGGTTATTAATCTTTTTATTTCTCGTCCCTTTTGTCAAATGTGTATGAAGAGTTGTTCATTTTACTTTTAACATTGCACCACCGGCCAATATAACCAATATGTTTGAGAATTAGCTTAATGGGATAGATCGTATTGTTAAGGCTCGAATTCGAGTTGGAGTTTGTGCATTGGTTTGGGCAATATGGAATTATCGAAACGATGTGGTTTTTAGCAAGATATCGGTCCCAAATTTTGTGCAGGCCATTTACAGGGCTTTGTATTGGATCTACATATGGTGTTTCCTTCTTCCTGTGGAGCAGCGGGAACATATGGACTCTGGTTGCACTCGGTTGATTGCGGTCGTTCGGGCTATTTTCAATCAGGGTGGTTGGCGCCAACATCTTAGAATCAATGATGTTTAAACGACTACTTTTTCCGGTGTTCAGTTGGTTGATTCATGTAGCAACTCTATGATGTAATCTACTATAAACTTTAAACTCTACAATAAGGAAGCCGTGTGCATCATATTGATGCAGAGGCTGGGGCGACGTTCCCCTATTTGAAAAAATGCCAAAGCATTCGGGATATCCGAATTCCTCGTAGGGTTCATTCACGGGCAACCACATCATGTCGTCCTTGTGGAAAATTTCCGTGAAATTCATCCCATCTGACTGCTAAATCGATAGGTTTGTGGGGACGAGCTCGAAATTTGCATCAGTTGCGTACGAGATTTGCCTGCATCGCTAGGAACGTCCGATTTAGGCTGGCTTGAGAGTGCTTTAATATCCGTTCGTGCAACAACGCGACTGAGCCCAGGCAACCAAACGGACCGAAAATTGCTGGGGCCATGCGAGCCAAGGCAAGGCCAGGGAACCAAACACGCCCTTGATTGCTAAATCGACAGGTTTGGGGCGAACGAGCTCAAAATTTGTATTGGGACCTAGATTCCCATAACCTCTTTCCCCATCTCCTCCGGCGGCAACGGGGTGCCCCAGACCTAACCGATATTGGCACCCTCCCTAACTCCCCCTCTCCCCACCGCCACTGGCATGACGCGTTGTGCAAAGCTTAAGCGGGGCAGCGTTGGCGGGGTTGTCTTCGACGAGGCGTTTGGGCCAAAGGCGTGTGGTGCACCCTGGTGACGACAGAGCGGCTCTCCTGATCTGGTTTTTGAGCCCTACCATGTTGGCCTAGGTCTGGTTATGTGCGACGTCAAGGGCTTGAAAGAGGTTGGTTCGATGCGTAAAATGGAGGTCTCTAGCTAGGAGCAGATCCGGGTGTCTTTCGCCAGTGTTGGGAGCCGACGGTGGCAGTGCTTTGGGCACCATCTATACTTTCTAAAGGCATCGGGTGAGGTGTTACTTCGTTCCGCTTCCTCGGGGAAAACCCTAGATCCGTGGATCAGATGATGGCGGTGCTCCTCGGTCGTTCCCCATCGGCAGCATCATTGTTGGCGGTGTGCATCGGCTGTAGTGCTGTAAGGAACAGAGGGTATATTTGGTGGCAGTTCCTCTGTTGTCTGGCGCGGCAACGACGTGGTGTGGTTGCGGGGAGATCTTGATAGTTGGCTCTTGTTCAAACTACGAAGCCGGAGTTGCAGCCTCGACGGAGAGTGGTGGCGATGACTCATGAAAGATGGGGCAGTCCAGGAATGAAGATCTTCGTCGACGTGGGTCATGCGTGCGCATCTCCTCTTGAGAGCTCACCATCGAATGCGGAGCTGCCTCCACGCGCGGGTTGCCAGTTGTTTGGCATGGTGCGACGTGGGCTTTTCAACGCCGCTAGCTATGGCGAGGACTTCCTAGCAGGTCTTTTCTTTCATGAAGCCGCAGCCTCCGGCTCGTGGAGGGAGTGACGACGATAACGCGAGCGCAGGGCGAAACCCTCGCCTCCCCCAACCTCCAGCCCCTCCTCTCCCCGTTCCTCCCTCGCCGCCGCTAGAGGGCGCCGCCGGGCAAAGCCCCGGGGCGCCGGCGGTGGGGCTCCTCTCTCCCTTGCGTGGTTGTGGTGGCGCGGGCTGGCGCGGTCGCCGGGGGCGCCGTGCTCGACGTCTGGCGCGGCGGTGCGGTGCCCTGACCACGGCGTGGTGAAGACACAACTCCGGCGGGGTGGCGGAGCGGCTTCTGGCTGGCTGGCGCGGCCGTGCGACGGCGTGCCCGTGGCCATGGGTGGCGGCGGCGGGCTCAGATCTGGTCTAGCGGGCCTAGGTCTGGGCCTCATCTGGGCTGCCTCGGGTGGGCGGCCCCGATGCGTCTGGTCGACGAGCGGCGAGGGTGCTGGCTTCGTCTCCCCCGATGTCCTGCGGCGGGCATCATGGTGCGTGCCTCGGTTCGGCGTCCTCGACTCCTCGGGATGTGAGGCGGCGGCGGGCGGCGTCTGCGGCGTGGATCTATGGTTCACGTCGGTTCTGGGGTAGTAGATGCTGGCCTTGGCTCCTGCTCACCTTTTCCCAACCACCCGGACGAAAGTCCAAAATCTCGCGGACTTCTTGGAGGCGCCGCCTGGGGAGGTTTGGGTAGGGTGGCGGAGCTGAAGGTTGCAGCTTTGGGCAATGTCGGTCCTTGAGCAGCTGCGGTGATCTCTAGCCCGTATGCGTGTGTCGACGGCGATCGCCCGTCCTCTGCGAGTGCTCCCGACGGATTTCTCGTCGCCGGTGGATGTCCAAGTGCTCGGCGGTGTGGCCGGTATGGTGTGATCTTCGTCAAGGTAGTCTTCTCCGGGGTGGCGTCGAGTCCGGAGCCCAACACCTCTGCAGCTCTCGGGTGAGCTTCTCTCATGTTCGATGGTTCGACGCCTTCGAGCCAGGCGAGAGGGCAGGGGCCCTCTTTGGCATGAGAACAGGTTGGTGCTTCTGGTGCTCGGAGTCCTGGCTGTTCTCCTCGGATTCAAGACTACAATTTTGCAGTGCTGCGGGCAGTGCATCGCCGTTCCTCCGGCTGGTGTCCTTGGTGTCGAACAACGACGGTCTGCACTTCTGCAAGCTTGTCCTCGCTCTTAGTGCAGTGTTGTAATTCGTTCTGCGTGTACCCTTGTATCTTTCTTGTCGTAGTGTGCGTGGTGTTGTGTCCTGTTGTAACTCCTGACCGATTGATGGCTTTGTTAATTCAAAGCTGCCTTATGTTTAAAAGTGACGACGATAACACCGACGAGCAACCTTGACGACGGTGGTGTGTGCGGGACGTGTTTGGCCGGGTGTGCCCTCGCGATGGTTGTGTCTCATGACTACGGGTGAGGTGTATCGCTAATAAACTCGAGGTCTAGGTTATCGCCTCCGTTTCAAAACTTTGCACCGTGGCTACACTACCGCACTAGATGGAGCTAGTAGCGTAGCGAGTGGTAGGTGGTGAGCCGAGTGACTGACTGCTAGTAACAAGGTCTGAACGTGACGGGTGGAGGCACGGCGTCCACCCGTGTGCGTGCCTGCGCCGGTGACCGTGTTCCGTTTACGTGGTCGTACCCAACCGATTCTTCACAAAAAATGGGACTTTCTTTGCCGTGGCGACGACACGACCAAACAGGAGAGGAGAGCACACACCACAAGCAGGAGTAGTAGTACGGAAGTAGCCAAGCCAAAGAAACAAAAGCCAATTTGGACCGGGAAATTGGGAGGCAGTGAGATATCAGATACCCGTGCCATTCCTTTCCTGCAATAATAGGGCTCTCCTCCTCCTATCCCCACACCTCAGCTCAGTTCCTCCCACCCACCAGACCCAACCCAAACCCTCTCCTTCTCCTCCAGTCCTTCTCGCCTGAGCTGAGCTCCCAAGAAGAGCTGCGGGGGCGCCATCCGGCAGTTGGCCACAAACAGCAACCTCCCAGCCGACGACTAGCTCGCTCCCTTCCCTACCCACCCCCACCAACCACTGCCGCCGGCAACCAGGGAGCTTCACATCCATCCTCCGCGCGCGCCCTTTTCGTTGGTGCGCACCTAACCTTTCTGCCTGCCTGCCGGCTGCGAGCGAGCGACCACTACAAGTGAGCTAGCGAGGCCGGCGGTGTCGGGGATGAAGAAGCTCTACCAGGGGAAGGGCCGGCGGGTGCACCCGGCGCCGCCGCCGGCGCCCGACGCTGCCCTCGCGCTCCTCCCGGCCGCCCTGCTCGCCCTCGCCGCCACCCTCGCGCCCGAGGAGCAGGAGGTGCTCGCCTACCTGCTCTCCGGCATCGGCACCGGCGGCGGAGGAGCACCAAGTGGTCGGCGCAGCACCAAGCGCCACAACGGGCCGCACCAGCCGGAGATGGGCTGCGGCTGCTTCGGCTGCTACAAGACCTACTGGGCGCGCTGGGACGCCTCCCCCAACCGCCACCTCATCCACCGCATCATCGACGCCGTCGAGGAG
Source organism: Lolium rigidum (assembly GCF_022539505.1). Classification (NCBI taxonomy): domain Eukaryota; kingdom Viridiplantae; phylum Streptophyta; class Magnoliopsida; order Poales; family Poaceae; genus Lolium; species Lolium rigidum. Next base: position 12,662,129 of record NC_061514.1, on the reverse strand, counting down.
GGCTCCTCCTCCGCCGCCGGTCCCACGCGCCGCCGCCGCCGCCGTGGCGGGCGCGCCGGCCACGCCCTCGACGCCGCCGCCGCTGCCGACGCCCCCCTGCCAGACGCATGCCGCGTTGACCTCCAGCCCTGCTGCGCCTCCGACGGCGGGGGCGAGGACGGCGACTACGAGGGCGACGACGACGACGGCGCCGACAGCGTCTACGGCGGCGAGGCCGAAGACGCCCTCACGGACGACAGCGACTGCAGCGCCTCCGCTGCCAACGAGAAGAGCGCCGTGGGCAAGCTCGTGCGCTTCATCGGCGAGAAGGTCTGGGCCGCCTGGACCTGAGCCACCCAGCTCACCTGCCTCTACTTAGCCGTTCTTGTAGATTAGGAGCAAGGAAGGAAGAAGACCGCCAAGATGGCGAGGTCGTCAAGGTCAGTAAGGCTACCGGTAGTAGTTGTTTGTTTTGTTCAAGAACACTTTTTGCTGTTCTTTCTTTCGATTTCTCATGATGATGATGAGCACTACTGAGGTTTGGAGCTGAGGCGGATTAACATGGGTTTAATCAGAACCAAATCCCCCACTCTCCCTCCTCTCATGTAAGATATTTTTGCTCCCCTGCTTCAACAACAACAAGGAACTTCTTGCAAGCTCGTTCCCATTCCCCCCTTCTCTGCCATTGACATGTGTTAGCATTCTTTGCTCTTGCTGTGCTAGTCGCATGAACTGTCGATCGATTCCCTCTACTGCTAGGAGATTTGTTGAGATTCTGTTACTAGCCTTTCATAAAGCGCAAGATATGCTCAGTGCTTGGCCACCTCGTCCTGTCCATGCCTTCTCTGTTAAGCAAAAGCATCCGCCGCGCAAACCCTAGATTTTGTAAAGATCTCGTTAAGTTTGCTCCCCGCGCCGCGTGAGTGGGGTTTGGTCACATCTCCATGAACGATGGAAATGGGATCATGTTGTGTACCCCTTTCTTGATTGATTGATTTTGCTACTACTGTACTGAGTTTAGTCTGAGCAGCTCTCTCTAGGCCGATAAAGTTTTTGCCTTTAAACAGAAACTGAACACATCATCATCACCCACTACCAACAAACAAAGAACTGGAACGTGTACAAGATTTGACCGAAAAGGAGCAAGTTCCCGTGCCAATAGTACCTTTGTAAACCTTTTCTTTTTGAAATGTACCTCTTCTTTGAGACCATCTTTCTCTGTTTTCAATTGCGGCATTGGACGAGGCAAAAGTATTTCTCCCTTTTTGTGTTCTCTATTGTGGAGGCATTGGACGGGCCAAAAGGATGATTTAGATATTTTCTCCCCATCGGTACTACTCCTACCTAAAAGAATCCGAGGAGAATTGCTGCTCGTACTAGTTGCAAAGCAAAAGCTAATCGGAGCAGTTTCGCTCCCACTCTGCTCGGCGAGGACGTGTACTCCACAGAAATTACGAGCCCTTCTCCTTTATTACCAGTACAGCCAGCACCACCAAATTTACTGCACTTTAATCACCAATTGTACTACTACTGCCGCCAAATTCATCCCAAGCTTCCCTCCAATCTCCGATCCTTTTTCCGGCAAAGCAAATCCTCCGATGATCTCACCGCAAACCGCCGCCTCTAGTGCCAACAAAATTGCATACGTGTTGCGGCAACCAAAGCAGCTTGGGTTTCTATTGGATATCGAGAAAGCCAGGAACCATGGATACTGTTTGTTTGTGTTTGTTTGCAGCGGAGTCACTGTAGCCGGTAAGCCCGCCTCGAAAGCGAGACTTGATGGTGATAAGATCGAAGGACATGGACGGGGCACGGTGCAGGTGACCTGACACGGATTTACCACAGTACATTTATTTACTATGGCCACATAGTACTACAGTGCACCTGCCTGCGTTTGTGCTGCTCCAGTCCAAGGTACACAAGCGGTACGCCGCAGAGGCGAATCATAATGAGGTCACACCATCGATGAGGAGAAAAAAGTGAGGAGGAAACGCTCGCTGCTGCTGCGTTTGATGCTCATTATTTACTTCATTGGTGATTCTCTTTTTAAAGGAGGTGGAAGGCTTGGATGATGGCAGGGGACGCTGCGAAAGCCGAAAGAAGATGATTCTTTATGAGGGAGCATTTGCACGTCGCCCCTGGCATTCATGCCGTACCTTCATTATTCTACCGCTCTATCCTTCCATGCTACTCATGTAAACACATTTTGTGTATAGCAAAATCCGTGATAAAACTACTCATAGCGGGAAGTAACATAAGTAACATGCAATGCTAACTAAGGGCATCTCGAACGCGGTGACCCATCGCGCGCTCGCGCGTTCGGGTGGGTCGAACCGGACAAAACAGCGGTCCAACACGGCCACGCATCGTAAATGTGGATGGACACGGTGTCCAGGATGACCCAAACCCGGACCAAATTTGGACCAGGTTTTGCTTGGCCGTGGATGGCATGCGGCGTCCGTTCACGTCCACCTGCTCGCCTCCCTAGGCCCAACTGTCGGGGGGTCGTCATATTAAATGTGGACTGGGAGGGATCTCTCCCTGTCCAGTCCACTTCCCCACTCCACTCGATAGTTCCCCACGCACGCGCTGACAAGATATTAACTTGTCAATGTTTACAAGTTGTAGACTTGGGTTTCTCGGAAGTAGAGGGCAAGTAGATCTCGAAGGTTTCAGCCGAAAAGGTGCTCGACTGCTAAAAACTAGGGTTGAGTTGACAATGAGATTGATCCTTTCTTTCTCCCTCGACTCTCCCTTATATAGGAGGCGGAGCCGAGGGTTTCGTGATGTACAACTTACAAACATCGGGAGACTCTTAGTGTCCGTACCGTATAATTACAAGTCTCTATTCCTAATATATCTCTAACTTCCATACCGACGCTTTATTGGGCTTCCGGGCTTCGTAATCTTCGGATTATGGACATTCAGTAAACCCCGGGTACCTTCTTCGGTAGGTCCATTGGGATGCCTATGTCAGTAGGCAGTAGCCCCGAGATTTTGCTTTAATCGTAGAATCAAGTAAAATCTCCATCATTATAATTAACACTCCATTTCTTCGAGTTCGCTAAACAATTCTCATAAATAGTTATATATTGTGCAGGGATAATGGTAAATGGGGCTGGTTCATCTGACGGATCAGGTACCAGTTAACTGCTCTCGTGACAATCTCGCAAGAACCTACTTCAAGGTCAAGTCCCTGGACTCGACCCTGCTATACTGGCGTAATTCGACATGTGCCGCTTATTGTCTTACCATTATCCGAATTCCAGTCATGTTTTTTCGGGTACCTAACACGTCTGTTAGGATTTTTCTTCGCATTTGTTAATACGGAAAAAGTAGCAGAGCGTATTCAGGTGCAATAACACGCCACACAAGACGGATCCTGGGTACTTACCTTCGTAAAATATTACGGCATTCAGACATATTTTCGCGGCGAACGCGCTCTGAGAATATTTTGTCGAGTGCCTTTTCCGGCTGCTGGAATGGCATATTTTCTCGAGTCATATATTGACTTATTATCTTGACCTCCCGATGGGAGTACATGAGGAGTTATGTTTTAACTCGAAAATGTACAAAGTTACTCCTCATATTTCATCGGGTGCGCGACCAGCGATCCCGATGGGAGTAGCCCCCGAGGCTACAACCAAGTGCTTGTAGTTGGTTGTAGGCTCACCTTTTTTGCTTCCTTGTCATTATATTGTCAACTTCCCATATTTTCCTTTTTATCGTGTGCGCGACCAGCGCTCCCGATGGGAGTAGCCCCCGAGGCTATAGTCGAGTATTTATAGTTGGCTGTAGGCTCAACTTTTGTCTTCTTCGAACATTCCTATATATATGTTCTTCACATTATCCTCTTATCAAAAGTAAAAAATAAAACTTCTGATAAGAGTAGCCCCCGAGCATTTGGACAAATAGTTGTATTTGATCAAATGCTCCCGAAGTTATTTTATTTGGACCATCGGCATTTTCCCTGTCGCTATTATGAAAGAAAGCCAGTCGCAATTTTCCTATGGCGATGTCAATGCTGACGATGGCCACGACCTTCGCATTGGAAAGGCGCGAATTCTGTCACTTCTCTGATCTGTGGGTCCAAAATCCTGCGCCGTTGACATGTCGAGCAAGTGGGGGACACACGTCCTTCGTAATTTCTGGCACGCGTGCTGTAACGCTTGTCCAGCAACTTCGCAGTGAAAAGACGATTATACCCTTGTTGACACGCGTAGGGCGCAAGATTCATTTCCTTTTCATCCAACGGCGCAATGGATCGGTGGCTCGCTATAAAGTTGCGTCTTCATCCTCATTCTCCCCTTCGCTGCGCTGTTTACCTATCTTCTCTCTCCACTTCTGCCATTGTCGTCCCCAAGCTCTGCACGCTCGTGCCTCCAAACATCTTCTTCCTCCTCCAAAGCTCACTTCCATGCCTCCACGCACGAAGCTAACCAAGCACACCGCTCCCAGAACCAACCCACCGATGGAGAAGGTGGAGATCTCTAGATGGGAGAGATCTAAAATCTCCAACCAAGATCAAAGACCCTCAAGAAGCTGGGGCTGATGAAGAAGGAGGACGCGCTGATCTTTCCTGGCGACGAAAGTTTCCCGACGCCTTGAATTGGATACCGGGTAACTTTCATCGACCACCTCATTCGCGGTCTTTTCACACCTATCCACGAGTTTCTTCGTGGACTTCTTTTTATTTATGGGATTCAGCTACATCAGCTGACTCCTAACTTAATCATCCACATCTCGATTTTTATCACCTTGTGCGAGTGCTTCCTCGGGACCCATCCTCATTGGGGCCTGTGGAAGCGCATTTTTCTATCTCCAGCGCAACAATTCTCGCAACCTCGTCTACAATGTGGGCGACGTTTGCATCTGCGTCCGACTCGACGTTGACTACTTCGACGTCAAATTTCCCGACTCCGTCCAAGGATGGCGGAGGAGGTGGCTGTACATCCAAGAGGAGTACGTCAACGACCAGGAGTACGACATTGCCCCCTTTGATGGTACCGTAGAAATCCTCAGGCGCCGATCCTGGGACGCTGAAGATCTTGCCGAAGAAATAACGGCTACAAATGCTCTGATGAAGCGCATCCATCAGCTTCAGAACACCCACGGTAAAAAACTGTCGGGTGTTCAAATCACTGCTTATTTCCTTTGGATCAGGGTGCAGCCTCTACAGGCTCGCAAAAACCCCCTTTGGAAGTATGCTGGCGAGAAAGACGTTAATCGCGTGTCCAAGGATATTTCTGTGAAGGGCTTGGAGAGGCTCATTCGACGCTTTTCCTCGTTAAGCAAGAAACACGAGGTTCCAACCTCTTGTCGCGTGGAGCCATATAGTGGAAGCCACGCCCTCCCTGAAGTAAGTAACTTATCTTTCGAGTTGTGCTACTATTTTTCGACTGCTTCCTCATTTCCGTATATTTACCTTGGTGTTGCTTCTGCATTCGACAGAACCACCAAATTCTATCTTCTCTTCCTCCCCTCCCTGAAGGTGGAGAGGTGGATGAGCGAACCGTTGTCAACGACGAGTCGCAAGAATCCTCTCGTCCTCAGAGTGAAGTCGCGGGATCTCATAAATCCGCGGCTTCATCCGAAATAGAAACTGAATCAAACCCCTCTGAGTCTAGCCGCTCCGACTCTCCTCCTATCGCCGTTTCTCCAAGGAACAATAGGAAGAGGGACTAAGTTGAAGATTCCGGCATCTCCAAGCCTACTGAGCCTGCTACCGAAGAGACGTCGCCCGAAGAAGACGGTACCTTCAAACCTTATGACGATGCAGGCTCCGTTAGCTCGTAAGTTTCGTTGTTGCTATTTTTGCACGACTCTTGTTTGTTCAGCCTGCTCATGTTTCTATGCTGACAGTGGCGAAGAAGAGGAGGAAGAACCCGCGGTTCATGTAACGGCTCCAACGAGCACATCGAATACTGTAGTTCTTTCCGAAGTACGCCGCTCTGCCGAGGAATCTTCGTCTCCCCCTCAACAAAACGTGGAAATGTTGACTCCTGCAGTCAGCCCCCGAGCCCATTCGCCAAAGAGATCAAGGACTGGGCTGGCGAGAGCCACGAGATTGTGACGGGGAGCTCCTCGACTCCATCCCTGGACGATGTAAGTATTCTTGTCACTATTTTGTTTTGGCAGTTTTATCTTTTATCGTTTGTCAAGTTTTTTCGTCTGAGCTTGCTTCCCGACTCTTTTTGTAGCCTTTGATGAAGCATCTCAAAAAAACTTGGCACCCAATTAATTGGGTTCCGTGATGCAGCCGAAGATTTGAGAGTTAAAGCTCGATTTGCTCTGAATAATCTATTTTTCTCGGCTAGTCTATTATGTGTTTTGACCATGAATTCTTGCATCGTATCCTTCTGCTAGAGGACCTCGACAAAGCCGAGAAATGCGCTGACACCCTCGCTGTTAAGCTTGAGCAACGTGAAAATGCTCGCGAGAAGCCTGAACAAGATGCCGCTTCTGTTGGGGATCTTCGCCAGAGGCTCCACGATGCTGAAACTGCGCTGAGCGACAAGGTTTCTCAGCAAATTGCGCGTGAGAATGCCATCATAGATTGCTTGGAAACCCAGAATTGCCGGTTCTTTAGTAAGTGTTTTCCTTCTTGTGCCCTTGGTTCTATCTTTAACTGCTTCTCTGAATATTGATGAACTTCCACTTTGCTCCAGCAGGAAGGATGAGCGAGGATTTTACCTTGCATGAGGGTGCCGAGGATCGTCTCCTCGACACTCTTTCGATCCTCGAGCTTCACGACGATCTGGCGCGGACTAATATCTCTGAGTCTCGTGCCGCGTTCAAGCGATTATTCCCTCACTTCTTACCCAAACAAACACAGGTCGAGATTTGCTCTGAATTGGTACACCGCTTTCGAGGCAAAGAAGACCCTGCGCTTTGGCTTATCGGCAGGAGAACTTGAAGGTTGGAGTCGAAGGAACCATTGCTCTGGTTACCGACAACCGCCAAGATGTCGACTGGGCGAAGGCTGGCGACCCCAAGGGAATTAACAAGGAGAAGTGGAAGAGTTTGGTGAAGGCTGCAAAGCCTCACTCGAAGAAAATCCTCGCTTTCCTTGGGCATAAACCAACTGCATCTGCCAGTACTGCCAAGCCGGAGGTCAAGTAGACCAACCTATCCCTCCGCCTTTTCTTTTGTAGTTGTCGCTATCTTTATGATTTGCGACTGCTTTTGTCGACTCATTAGGAGTCAGCTTTTGTAACGGACCCCAATTATGTAAATATCTCGACTTATTGATGAAAAAGGGGGAATCCTTGCGTGATAATTGAGGTCGACTTTTCTTTCTTCCAGTTCGTGTTTGATAATTATTCTAAGGCTGCTGGACCGTCGTCTGCTTCTCCTGCCACGTCCCGCTCTAAACGGATATCTGGCGATGTTTTCCTGGACGATTCTTCGTGTGCTGACTCGATTCAACAAGAACTGGCTGAACTTCGACAGCAACTTCAAGCCATGAAAAAACAAGCCATCACTGTCATGGACCAATCTCGCAAATCCTCCGAACGCGAAAAGACTGCTCTCCAAAAGGCTCGGGAAGCTCTGGTAGTGAAGGAGACTTCGGTGGCTGAATCTTTACAGGCTACCGCCCGAGAAAATTACATGCTCGACCTGATAAATGACGCAAGTCTAGATATGGCGGGTATGTTATGCTTCACCTTTCTTTTTTCCTCGATACTGCTCGTATATTTTTTCATGTTCCTTTCTTTTTCGGTCCTAGGTTCCTTTATTAATGCTGTTGCTCAAGACCAACGCGTTGATTCGCGGGTTGAGGTCCTTCTCCGGCTTGCCCGAGAAAATGGCAGTGATTTTTGGGCTAACGAGGATCGTACCCGACGAATTGTTCGATTCCAGGATCGTGCTGCTCGGGTTCGAGAATTTCTTGAGTTCTGCACTAGCACCTTAGTCATGGTGTGCAATGCTATGTTTCCTCGGAATCCTCAACCCGAAACTCTTCCTGAGTTGATGAAGAAGTTCAAAAACGTTAATTAGATCCATAACTGTGAAGGCCCAACTCATGGCTGGCGCCAAGTTTGCCTTGATCTGGTTGAAGATTTGCCACTCAAAGCTGGATCTTGATAAGGTTATCGATGTCTGCTATTCCAAGTTGAAGCAGAGAAGAAGAAACATCGATAAGCTTAACGATGCAGTTACACCTGTTGCTGAGAAGATGATTAACGAACTCTTGAGGGTTGACGTTGTTTTCTTCCACGACTATCATTATGCAGATGCCTCGGATGCTCCTGCTGAGGGCGGAAGAGTGACGATAGATGATCTGTTATAGCTGCTTTGTTTTTCTTTCTATTATGTTTGCTGCTAAATCAAAGTGTATATTGCGGGTCACTTATAGTGTAAACATTATTTGCGAGACTCGTGTATAGTCAAAGCAAGTTGTTCGTTTTTTGTTTTCCTCTAGCCCTCGAGTGTTTCGGTGAGCGTATGTATATTTATCATGCGCGAGGTGTTTGAACCAAGGCGAATAGTTTTTGAGTTATATATTGTAAGAGCAGAGTATATATTGTTAATTCTGCGGGTTTTAAGCTCCCGAGCCTGACGAAGGAAGAGATATATATCACCAATATCTTTACTATATTGCAGCATCGCGAGCCCGCCTTATTAAAAACCTTTCAGCCCCACTCGGTGCCCTGAAACGAAAAGAGTGCGTCTAAAACTCGCGAGCTTTTCAGTACATTGTGTTCCATATGTAACTATATTTTGACTTCTATGCATAAAAACACCGGAGCTGCGCCACGTTTCAAGGGTTTGGTTCTTCCTTCACTGTCTTCTTGTCCTTCAATCTGTATGCTCCTCCTGGAATTACTTCTGTGACGATGTATGGTCCTATCTAAGGAGATTCGAATTTTTCATGACTGTCCTGAGTGAGCCGAAGAACCAAGTCGCCAAGTTGAAAGGACCTTGGTCGCAAACGTCGACTATGGTAATTTTTCAGGTTCTGTTGGTACGTGGTAACTCTCGATAACACCTCGTCTCTAGCTTCGTCGAGTGCATCGACATCATCTTCTAACGCCTTTCTCGAGGTTTCTTCATCATACTCCGCCACCCTCGGAGAATTATGTTCTATTTCTATCGGGAGTGCCGCCTCAGCTCCATGGACCAAGAAGAACGGAGTTTCTTGCATCGCTGTGTTGGGTGTTGTCCTTATGCTCCATAGCACGCTAGGCAACTCATCTGGCCAAGTGTGTCGAGCTTTCTCCAATGGTGTTAACAACCATTTCTTGATACCATTGCAGATGATTCTGTTCGCTTTTTCGACTTGGCCGTTGGTTTGCGGGTGCGCCACTGATGCAAAGTGCAATTTGATGCCTACCTCTGCACAGTATGCCTTGAATTTTTTGGATGTATAATTGCTGCTGTTGTCTGTAACTATGCTGTTGGGGACACCGAATCGAAAAACTATGCCCTTGATGAAGCTCACCACCGATGCTGCATCTGCCGAAGTTACTGGTACTACTTCAATCCACTTGGTGAACTTATCGACAGCCACAAGCAAATATACGTATCCTCCTGGCCAATCCTTGTGCAGCTTCCCTACCATGTCGAGAGCCCATTGTGCGAAGGGTCAAGCTAATGGTATTGGCATCAGCTCTGCTGCCGGAAAATGAGGTTTTGCCGCAAACCTTTGGCACGCATCGAGGTGCGCACTTTGTTTTTTGTGTCTTCTATTGCTCTCAATCAATAAAAACCTGCCCTGAAGACTTTGGTTGCTATTGCTCGACTGCTTGCATGGTGGCCGCATATTCCCTCGTGTACATCCTTCAGTATAACTCTTCCTTCTTCAGGTGTGACGCATCTTTGCAATACTCCTGATATACTCCGTTTGTACAACTCTCCCTTGACCACAGTAAAGGCTTTAGATCGTCGGATGACCCGTCTTGCCTCAACTGGATCTTCGGGTATTTCCTTCCTCATGATATATGCCACATAAACCTGCATCCAAGGAACGTGTATCATCATAACTTCATATGGTTCCTCCTCATCTTCTGATGCGTTTGCTTCTGCATTTGCTGGAGCCCCCGAGTCTTTCTTGGGTTTCTCCTGTTTCTTCGGCTGCTTTGGTATTTTCTTTGGCTTGGTGGACCTCTCACTTATAATTCTTCCCAAAATACACCAGGTGGTATCGGCAGGCACTGCGACCCCATATTTTCCAAAACGTCGGCTTCATCGTTACTGAGTCTGCTGATATGGTTAACTTCGTAGCCATCAAAGTGTTTTTCGAGTTCATTGTAGACTTCCTTGTATGCAATCATGCTGTCATTGACTGTGTCGCACTTGTTCATCACCTGTTGAGCTACCAACTGAGAGTCACCAAAGATTTTAAGGCGAGTGGCACCGCACGCTTTTGCCATCTTCATCTCATGTATAAGTGCTTCATATTCCGCTTCGTTGTTTGATGCATTGGGGTATGTCATCCGCAATATATATTTCATTTTGTCTCCTTGGGGGGACACCAGTATCACGCTTGCTCCAGCTCCCTCCAATCCTTTGGACCAGTCGAAGTTCATGGTCGAGGTACTCGATAAATCCGGAGGTCTCGTGTTTTGCAGCTCCATCCACTCTGCCACGAAATCTGGAAGGATCTGCGATTTTATTGCTTTTCTTTTTTCATAGGTGATGTCCCGAGGAGAAAGCTCTATTCCCGAGAGGGATACACGTCCTGTAGCTTCTGGATTGTTTAGGATGTTGGAGAGAGGTGCTTCGTTGACCACTACTATCGGATGTGCCGAAAAGTAGTGTCGCAATTTTCTTGCTCTTGTAAACATGCCATATGCTAACTTCTAATACTGCGGGTAGCGTTGCTTTGATGGCGATAAAACTTCACTAATGAAGTATACCGGCCGCTGAACTCCATCAAATTTTCCTTCTTCTTCTCTTTCCACCACAATGACCGTGCTGACCACTTGAGGTGTAGCCGCAATATACAGTAATAGAGGTTCTTTATCCTTTGGAGCCACCAGTATTGGGGGTGTCGAGATTGTGCGCTTGAGGTCTTCAAAAGCCCTGTCTGCTTCTTCGTTCCGCTCAAACTTCTCCCCTTGCTTGATCAACGCGTAAAACGGCAACGCATTATCTCCCAGCCTGGCGACGAAGCTGCTCAAAGCTGCGACTCGTCGAGTTAGCTGTTGTACTTCTTTAAGCTTGGTTGGCTTCCTCATTGTTACGATGGCTTGAATTTTCTCCGGGTTAGTCTCGATCCCTCTCGCTGATACCAAGAATCCGAGGAGTTCTCCTGCAGGAACACCAAAGGAACATTTTTCGGGTTTAGCTTGAGGCAAAATTTGTCGAGGTTGTCATAGGTTTCCTTGAGATCGTCGATCAGAAATGATCCTTGCTTTGTTGTTATAACGACATCGTCAATGTATACTTGAACGTTCCTGCCGATCTGTGTGGCGAGACACTTCTGCATCATCCTCTGATAAGTTGCTCCTGCGTTTTTCAAACCGAAAGGCATTGTTCTATAACAAAACACGCCATAAGGGGTTATGAAAGCTGTTTTGACTTCATCTTCTTCTTTTAGGCAGATCTGATTGTAACCAGAATACGCATCTAGGAAGGAAAGCCGTTCGCATCCCGCTGTGGACTCGATAATTTGATCGATCCTCGGGAGGGGAAAGTGATCCTTTGGACAATGTTTATTGAGATACGTGAAGTTGACGCACATGCGAAGGACATCAGTGTTTTTATTTGGGACCAGAACTGGGTTAGCGACCCATGTGGCTTCTGTGTGTAGCTCCTTAATGAAATTTGCTTCTCGAAGTCGATTGATTTCTGAGAGCATAGCTTTGCGGTTTGGTTCCGAAAAACGCCGCAAAGGTTGTCGAATTGGCCTAGCCCTTGGATCCAGATTAAGCGGGTGCTTGGCAAGTTCCCTGGGTACTCCTAGCATGTCAGCTGGACACCATGCGAAGATTTCCCAGCGCTCACGGAGGAACTCGACGAGCGCGCTTTCCTATGCGATGTCCATGTTTGTTGCGATAGCCGTCGTCTTCTTAGGATCCGTCGGGTGAATCTGCACCTCCTTTGAGTTCTTGGAGGTGTCGAAAGTTTGCTCCTTAAGCGGCCTTCCTCCGTCAGGCAACACATCATAATCAGTTGTTAACCTTGACGCCATGTATTCCGCCTGCATCCCGAAAGTTTCTGACACCCTGTGAAAATCCTTGTCGCACTTATGTGCCAAAGAGAAACTTCCCTTTACCGTAATTGGGCCCTTGGGTCCAGGGAGCCTCCATAGCAAGTATGTATAATGTGGCACTGCCATAAATCTGGCATAAGAGGGTCGTCCCAGTAGAGCATGATACTGTGACGGAAAATCCACGACTTCAAATTCCAGCTTCTCTCTTCTGTAATTCTCTCGAGTTCCAAACTGAACGTCGAGATTGATCTTTCCCAATTCACGCGCAACTGCCGCCATGGCCTCGAAGAGGGTTTTCACTCCCGGCGCCAAGGACGGCGAGGCGAGCAGCAGCCGCCGTCCTCCACCAGCGCTGAGGGCCGGGGGACACCGTGGCGGTCTATACATCGGAGAGGCCGCCGCGTCGGCGCGGTATTGGAGCAACCCGCGCCGCTGCTGCCGAAGACGGATGAGGAAGATGACCCGGAGATGCGCGCCGCTCTGGCGCTGTCCAAGGCGGAGGACGAGGCCAAGTGGCTGCATCTCGTGAAGGTCATCCGCACCTCCGTGATGGAGGAGGAGGCCTGGCAGGCGGTTGAGGACGCCGAGTGACATAGGCATCCCCAATGGGCCTGCCGACGATGGTACCCAGGGTTTGCTGAAGGCCCACTACCCGAAGAATAAGAAGATTCGGAAGCCTAAGACATTGTTAAGGAAAACTAGAGTTGTAATAGGAAGCATTATTTGTAATCTTGCGGGAGGAGTTAGAAACCTACCCGGACTCTGTAACTTGTACAATACGAAACCCTCGGCTCCACCTCCTATATAAGGGGGAGTCGAGGGACGCAGAAGGAATCGAATCATTGTCTCTCAAACCCTAGTTTTTACATCGTCGAGTACTTTTCGGCTGAAACCTTCGAGATCTACTTGCCCTCTACATCTAACGAAACCCTAGTCTACAATCTGTAGACATTGACAAGTTAATACCTTGTCAATTGGCGCCGTCTCAGTGGGATCTAGAGGTTGCAAGGAGCTGATCTCGATGGCACGTCCAGAATCGTCGACTTCGTCGGTAGCAAGCAATGCGATGGATCGAGGTAAACAGGAAAAAACTGATCTAGTCGATTTTATTCCTCACCCGACTTGCCGAGCACCACCTCAACTTGGATCCTCTCGCGAGACCAATCAAACAACCCTTGCGGCGTTTTTCGGAACCAAACCGCAAAGCTATGCTATCAGAAATAGATCGACTTAAGGATGCTCGTTTTATCAAAGAGATATCTACAGAAGCCACATGGGTAGCTAACCCAGTGATGGTGCCGAAGAAACACACGAAAGTCCTTCGCATGTGCGTCGACTTTACGTGTCTCAATAAACATTGTCCTAAGGATCACTTTCCCCTCCCAAGGATCGATCAAATCATCAACTCCACGGCAGGATGTGAACGTCTTTCCTTCTTGGATGCATACTCTGGTTATAACCAGATCAGACTAAAAGAAGATGATGAGGCCAAAACAGCGTTCATAACACCTTACGGCGTGTTTTGTTACAAAACAATGCCCTTTGGTTTGAAAAACGCGGGAGCAACATATCAACGGATGATGCAGAAGTGCCTTGCAACACAGATTGGGAAAAATGTACAAGTCTACATCGACGATGTCGTGATAACATCAAAGAAGGGGTCCACACTGATCGAAGATTTGAAGGAAACCTTCGACAATCTTGACAAGTTTTGCCTCAAGTTGAACCCGACAAAGTGCTCCTTTGGCGTTCCTGCGGGAGAACTTCTTGGGTTCTTAGTATCAGCAAGAGGGATCGAAGCTAATCCTGAAAAAATACAGGCCATCGTAACTATGAGGAAGCCAACAAAGTTGAAAGAAATACAACGAGTGACGGGGCGAGTCGCAGCTTTAAGCGGATTCGTCGCCAGGCTAGGAGAAAAGGCGCTGCCGTTCTACGCATTGATCAAACAAGGGGAGAAATTTCAATGGAACGAGGAAGCAGATAGGGCCTTCGAAAACCTCAAGCGCACAATTTCGACACCACCAATTCTGGTAGTGCCCAAAGAGAAAGAACCTCTCCTTCTATACATTGCAGCCACACCCCAAGTGGTTAGTACGGTTTTGGTAGTCGAAAGAGAGGAAGAAGGAAAGCTCCATGGAGTTCAGAGGCCAGTATATTTCATCAGTGAAGTACTGTCACCTTCAAAACAGCGGTATCCTCAGTACCAGAAACTGGCGTATGGAGTATTTACAACAGCAAGAAAATTGCGACACTATTTGAAGGAGATATGCCCTAGAGGCAATAATAAAAGTGGTTATTATTTATATCTCTATGTTTATGATAAATGTTTATATGTCATGCTATAATTGTATTAACCGAAACATTAGTACATGTGTGATATGTAGACAACAAGAAGTCCCTAGTATGCCTCTTAAACTAGCTTGTTGATTAATGGATGATTAGTTTCATAATCATGAACATTGGATGTTATTAATAACAAGGTTATATCATTATATGAATGATGTAATGGACACAACCAAATTAAGCGTAGCATAAGATCTCGTCATTAAGTTATTTGCTATAAGCTTTCGATACATAGTTACCTAATCCTGATGACCATGAGATCATGTAAATCACTTATACCGGAAAGGTACTTTGATTACACCAAACACCACTGCGTAAATGGGTGGCTATAAAGGTGGGATTAAGTATCCGGAAAGTATGAGTTGAGGCATATGGATCAACGAGTGGGATTTGTCCATCCCGATGACGGATAGATATACTCGGGGCCCTCTCGGTGGAATGTCGTCTAATGTCTTGCAAGCATATGAATGAGTTCATAAGAGACCACATACCACGGTACGAGTAAAGAGTACTTGTCAGGAAACGAGGTTGAACAAGGTATGGAGTGATACCGAAGATCAAACCTCGGACAAGTAAAATATCGCGTGACAAAAGGAATTGGTATCGTATGTGTATGGTTCATTCGATCACTAAAGTCATCGTTGAATATGTGGGAGCCATTATGGATCTCCAGATCCCGCTATTGGTTATTGGTCGGAGTGAGTACTCAACCATGTCCGCATAGTTCACGAACCGTAGGGTGACACACTTAAAGTTGGATGTTGAAATGGTAGTTCTTGAATATGGAATGGAGTTGGAATATTTGTTCGAAGTCCCGGATGTGATCCCGGACATCACGAGGAGTTCCGGAATGGTCCGGAGAATAAGATTCATATATAGGATGTCATTTTATGTGAATAAAATGTCGCGGAAGGTTCTATGGAAGGTTCTAGAAGGTTCTAGAAAAGTCCGGAAGAAACCACCAAGGAAGGTGGAGTCCACATGGGACTCCACCTCCATGGCCGGCCAACCCTAGTGGGGGAGGAGTCCCAAGTGGACTCCCCTTAGGGGGCCGGCCACCCCCACATGGGAGGTGGAACTCCCACCTTGGTGGGAGTCCTAGCTTGGCTAGGTTTCCCCCCTCCTATGGAAGGTTTTTGGTTCGGGTCTTATTCGAAGACTTGGACACCACCTCTTGGGGTTCCACCTATATAATGAGGGGCCAAGGGGAGGGGGCCGGCCACCCCAAGACCACAGCCTGGCCGCCCCCCTTGAGTGGCCGGCCACCCCTCCCAAACCCTAGCCGCCCCCCTCCTCCATAGCTCCCGCGTGCTTTAGCGAAGCTCCGCCGGAGTTCTCCACCGCCACCGACACCACGCCGTCGCGCTGTCGGATTCAAGAGGAGCTACTACTTCCGCTGCCCGCTGGAACGGGAGGTGGACGTCGTCTTCATCAACAACCGAACGTGTGACCGAGTACGGAGGTGCTGCCCGTTCGTGGCGCCGGAACCGATCGTGATCAAGATCTTCTACGCGCTTTTGCAAGCGGCAAGTGAACGTCTACCGCAGCAACAAGAGCCTCATCTTGTAGGCTTTGGAATCTCTTCAAGGGTGAGACTCGATACCCCCTCGTTACTACCGTCTTCTAGATTGCATCTTGGCTTGGATTGCGTGTTCGCGGTAGGAAATTTTTTGCTTTCTATGCAACGTTATCCTACAGTGGTATCAGAGCCGTGTCTATGCATAGATGGTTGTACGAGTAGAACACAATGATTGTGGGTGTTGATGCTCTTGTTATGTTAATTGAGTACTTTGCATCTTTATGGCATAGTGGGATGAAGCGGCTCGGACTAACTTTACATGACCGCGTTCATGAGACTTGTTCCTCGTTCGACATGCAACTTGTATTGCATAAGAGGCTTTGCGGGTGTCTGTCTCTCCTACTATAGTAAAGATTCAATTTACTCTTCTATTGACAACATTAGTATCAACGTTGTGGTTCATGTTCGTAGGTGGATTAGATCTATATCGAAAACCCTAAACCACGTAAAATATGCAAACCAAATTAGAGAGCGTCTAACTTGTTTTTGCGGGGTTTGGTGATGTGATATGGCCATAATATGATGATGAATATGTATGAGATGATCATTATTGTATTGTGGCAACCGGCAGGAGCCTTATGGTTGTCTTTAAATTTCATGTTAAGTAGTATTTCAAAGTAGTTGTAATAGTTGCTACATGGAGGACAATCATGAAGACGGCGCCATTGACCTTGACGCTACGCCGAT
Organism: Lolium rigidum; assembly: GCF_022539505.1. NCBI lineage: Eukaryota > Viridiplantae > Streptophyta > Magnoliopsida > Poales > Poaceae > Lolium > Lolium rigidum. Next base: position 12,645,378 of record NC_061514.1, on the reverse strand, counting down.
GATGATGGAGATCATGCCCGAAGATGATGGAGATCATGTCCGTGCTTTGGAGATGAAGATCAAACGCGCAAGACAAAAAGGGCCATATCATATCACATATGAGCGCATGTGATGTTAATCCTTTTATGCATCTTATTTTGCTTAGATCGCGACGGTAGCATTATAAGATGATCCCTCACTAAAATCTCAAGATAATAAAGTGTTCATCCTTAGTAGCACCGTTGCCAAGACTTATCGTTTCGAAGCATCTCGTGATGATCGGGTGTGATAGAATCAACAAGTGCATACAACGGGTGCAAGACAGTTTTGCACATGCGGATACTAAGGTGGCCTTGACGAGCCTAGCATGTACAGACATGGTCTCGGAACACGTGATACCAAAAGGTAGAGCATGAATCATATGGTTGATATGATGAACACTTTGAGTGTTCGCCATTGAAATCACACCTTGTCTCGTGATGATCGGACTATGGTGTGGTGGATTTGGTTCGTGTGATCACTAAGACAATGCGAGGGATATTGTTTTGAGTGGGAGTTCACCTAGATTTTTAATTATGTAGAATTAAAATTTGAACTCAATTTGTCATAAACTTAGTCTAAACTATTGCAAATATATGTTGTAGAGATGGCGTCCCCAATCAATTTTAACCGAGTTCCTAGAGAAAGAAAAGCTTAAGAGCAACGGTAGCAACTTCACCGACTGGTTCCGTCATGTGAGGATCTTCCTCTCCGGCGGAAATCTGCAATATGTGCTTGATGCACCGCTAGGTGACCCTCCTGCGAAACTGAAACCGATGAAGTAAAAGCTGTTTACGCGACTCGGAAAACTCGGTACTCTCAAGTTCGGTGTGCCATCTTATGCGATCCGGAATCCGATCTTCAAAAACGTTTTGAGCACCACGATCCTCATGAGTTGATGAAAGAGTTGAAGACTATTTTTGAGACTCATGCGGCCGTGGAATGCTATGAAGCATCGAAACAATTTTTCGGTTGCATGATGGAAGAAGGTAGCTCCGTTAGTGAGCACATGCTCGCCATGACCGGGCATGCGAAGAAACTCGGTGACTTGGGAATAGTGATTCCTAACAGGTCGGGGATTAATCGTGTCCTTCAATCACCGCCACCAAGTTACAAGAACTTTGTGATGAACTACAATATGCGAGAACATGAACAAGGAGTTACCTGAACTCTTTGGCATGCTAAAATCTGCGAGAGATTGAGATCAAGAAAGAGCACCAAGTGTTGATGGTCAACAAGACCACCGGTTTCAAGAAACGGGGCAAGTCTAAGGGAAAATTCAAGAAGGGTGGCAAGAAAGCTGCCACGCCTCCTATGAAACCTAAGAACGGCCCTAAGCCTGATGCTGAGTGCTATTACTGCAAGGAGAAGGGACACTAGAAGCGTAATTGCTCCAAGTATCTGGCTGATCTGAAGAATGGCCTTGTCAAGAAGAAGAAAGAAGGTATATCTGATATACATGTTATAGATGTTTATCTCACTGGTTCTCGTTCTAGTACCTGGGTATTTGATACTGGTTCGGTTGCTCATATACGTAACTCGAAACAGGAACTAAAGAATAAACGAAGACTATCGAAAGATGAAGTGACGATGCGCGTTGGAAATGGATCCAAAGTCGATGTGATTGCTTGTCGGCACACTTCCTCTACATCTACCTTCGGGATTAGTTTTAAGCCTAAATAATTGTTATTTTGTACCCGCGTTGAGCATGAACATTATATCCGGATCTTGTTTAATGCGAGACGGTTATTCATTCAAGTCTGAGAATAATGGTTGTTCTATTTTTATGAATAATATCTTTTATGGTCGAGCACCACAAAAGAATGGCTTATTTACGTTAGATCTCGATAGTAGTGATACGCATATACATAACATTGATGCTAAGCGAATTAAATTGAATGATAATTCTACTTATATGTGGCCTTGTCGTCTTGGTCATATTGGAGTGAAACGCATGAAGAAACTCCATACTTGATGGATTACTAGAATCACTTGACTTTGAGTCACTTGATAGATGCGAAGCATGTCCGATGGGAAAAATGACTAAGACTCCATTTTACGGTATGATGGAGCGAGCTGCGACTTATTGGAAATCATACATACCGATGTGTGCGGACCAATGAGTGTAGCATCGCGCGGTGGTTATCGTTATGTTCTAACCTTCACGAGATGATCCGAGTAGATATGGGTATATCTATTTCATGAAACATAAATCCGAAACTTTCGAGAAGTTTAAGGAATTCCAAAGTGAAGTAGAAAATCAACGTAACAAGAAGATCAAATTTCTACGATCCGATCGTGGAGGTGAATATCCGAGTTATGAGTTTGGCATGCATTTAAAGAAATGCGGAATACTTTCACAATTGACACCGCCGGGAACACCACAACGAAACGGTGTGTCCGAACGTCGTAATCGAACTCTCTTAGATATGGTTCGTTCTATGATGTCTCTTACTGATTTGCCGTTATCATTTTGGAGTTATGCATTAGAGACAGCCGCATTCACTTTAAATAGAGCACCATCAAAGTCCGTAGAAACGACACCGTATGAATTATGGTTTAATAAGAAACCTAAGCTGTCGTTCCTAAAAGTTTGGGGTTGCGAAGCCTATGTAAAGAAGTTACAACCGGACAAGCTAGAACCCAAAGCGGAAAAATGCATCTTCATAGGATACCCTAAGGAAACTATAGGGTATACTTTCTATCACAAATCCGAAGGCAAAATATTTGTTGCTAAGAACGGAACCTTTCTTGAGAAAGAATTTCTCACTAAAGAAGTGATTTGGAAGAAAAGTAGAACTCGATGAGATTGATGAATCTATACTCGTTGATCGGAGTAGCGCGGTACGGGAAGTTGTACACTGTACCGCCTACACCGGCAACGAGAGGAAGCTAATGATAATGATCATGAAACTTCGAACGAGGAAACTGCGAACCTCGCGGATCGACAAGGGAACGTACCACTCCTGATTGGTTTGATCCTTGTCTAAATGTCATGATTGTGGATAACAATGATGAGGACCCTGCGACGTATGAAGAAGCGATGATGAGCCCAGATTCCAACAAATGGCAAGAAGCCATGAAATCCGAAATGGGATCCATGTATGATAACAAAGTATGGACTTTGGTAGACTTACACGATAGCCGAAAGGCTGTCGAGAATAAATGGATCTTCAAGAGAAAAACGGATGCTTGATGGTAATATTACTGTCTATAAAGCTCGACTTGTCGCAAAGGGTTTCCGACAAATTCAAGGAGTTGACTACGATGAGACTTTCTCACCTGTAGCGAAGCTAAAATCTGTGAGGATTTTGTTAGCAATAGCTGCATTTTTCGATTATGAGATTTGGCGGATGGATGTCAAAACGGCGTTCCTTAATGGAGACATTGAGGAAGAGTTGTATATGGTACAACCCAAAGGTTTTGTCGATCCTAAAAATGCTGACAAAGTATGCAAACTTCGGCGTTCAATCTATGGGTGAAGCAAGCATCGAGAAGTTGGAACCGACGCTTTGATAAGGTGATCAAAGACTTCGGGTTTATACAGTGTCATGGAGAGGCCTGTATTTACAAGAAAGTGAGTGGGAGCTCTGTAGCATTCCTAATATTATATGTAGATGACATATTATTGATCGGGAATGATATAGAAATATTAAGCGATGTTAAGGGTTATTTGAATAATAGTTTTTCAATGAAAGACCTTGGTGAAGCATCATATATATTAGGCATCAAGATTTATAGAGATAGATCAAGACGCCTAATAGGGCTATCACGAGTACATATCTGGACAAGATTCTAAAGAAGTTTAGAATGGACGAAAGTAAGAAAGGGTTCTTACCTATGTTACCAGGCAAGGTTTTGAGTAAGACTCAAGGACCGGCTACGGCAGAAGAAAGAGAAAGGATGAGTAATATCCCCTATGCCTCGGCAATGGGATCTATCATGTATGCCATGCTATGTACTAGACCGGATATAGCACATCTTTGTTAGTTTGACTAGCGAGATATCAAAGTGATCCGGGAATGGAACATCTGGACAGCTGATCAAGAATATCACGAAGTACTTGAAAAGAACTAAGGATATGTTTCTTTGTTATGGAGGTGACCAAGAGCTCGTTGTAAATGGTTACACCGATGCAAGTTGGAACACCGATCCCGATGACTCTAAGTCACGGTACGGGTACGTGTTTATATTGAATGGTGCTTTGCGATAGGCTGGGCAAGCTCGAAGCGGTGCACGGTGGCGAAGTCTTCAACGGAATCGAGTACATAGCGGCTTCGGAGGCTTCATCGGAAGCGGTATGGATGAAGAGGTTCATTGTAGAGCTCGGTGTGGTTCCTAGTGCATTGGACCCATTAATCATTTACTTGTGATAACATGGGTGCCATCGCCAATGCACAAGAGCCAAGGTCACACAAGAGGCTGAAGCATATCAAGCTGCGTTACCACTCGATTCGCGAGTACATCGAAGATGGAGAAGTAAAGATTTGCAAAGTACACACTGATCCGAATGTAGCAGATCCGTTGACTAAAGCTCTCCCTAGGGCAAAGCATGACCAACACCAGAATGCCATGGGTGTTAGGTATATTACAATGTAATCTAGATTATTGACTCTAGTGCAAGTGGGAGACTGAAGGAGATATGCCCTAGAGGCAATAATAAAAGTGGTTATTATTTATATCTCTATGTTTATGATAAATGTTTATATGTCATGCTATAATTGTATTAACCGAAACATTAGTACATGTGTGATATGTAGACAACAAGAAGTCCCTAGTATGCCTCTTAAACTAGCTTGTTGATTAATGGATGATTAGTTTCATAATCATGAACATTGGATGTTATTAATAACAAGGTTATATCATTATATGAATGATGTAATGGACACAACCAAATTAAGCGTAGCATAAGATCTCGTCATTAAGTTATTTGCTATAAGCTTTCGATACATAGTTACCTAATCCTTATGACCATGAGATCATGTAAATCACTTATACCGGAAAGGTACTTTGATTACACCAAACACCACTGCGTAAATGGGTGGCTATAAAGGTGGGATTAAGTATCCGGAAAGTATGAGTTGAGGCATATGGATCAACGAGTGGGATTTGTCCATCCCGATGACGGATAGATATACTCCGGGCCCTCTCGGTGGAATGTCGTCTAATGTCTTGCAAGCATATGAATGAGTTCATAAGAGACCACATACCACGGTACGAGTAAAGAGTACTTGTCAGGAAACGAGGTTGAACAAGGTATGGAGTGATACCGAAGATCAAACCTCGGACAAGTAAAATATCGCGTGACAAAAGGAATTGGTATCGTATGTGTATGGTTCATTCGATCACTAAAGTCATCGTTGAATATGTGGGAGCCATTATGGATCTCCAGATCCCGCTATTGGTTATTGGTCGGAGTGAGTACTCAACCATGTCCGCATAGTTCACGAACCGTAGGGTGACACACTTAAAGTTGGATGTTGAAATGGTAGTTCTTGAATATGGAATGGAGTTGGAATATTTGTTCGAAGTCCGGATGTGATCCCGGACATCACGAGGAGTTCGGAATGGTCCGGAGAATAAGATTCATATATAGGATGTCATTTTATGTGAATAAAATGTCGCGGAAGGTTCTATGGAAGGTTCTAGAAGGTTCTAGAAAAGTCCGGAAGAAACCACCAAGGAAGGTGGAGTCCACATGGGACTCCACCTCCATGGCCGGCCAACCCTAGTGGGGGAGGAGTCCCAAGTGGACTCCCCTTAGGGGCCGGCCACCCCACATGGGAGGTGGAACTCCCACCTTGGTGGGAGTCCTAGCTTAGCTAGGTTTCCCCCTCCTATGGAAGGTTTTTGGTTCGGGTCTTATTCGAAGACTTGGACACCACCTCTTGGGGTTCCACCTATATAATGAGGGGCCAAGGGAGGGGGCCGGCCACCCCAAGACCACAGCCTGGCCGCCCCCTTGAGTGGCCGGCCACCCCCTCCCAAACCCTAGCCGCCCCCCTCTCCTCCATAGCTCCCGCGTGCTTTAGCGAAGCTCCGCCGGAGTTCTCCACCGCCACCGACACCACGCCGTCGTCCTGTCGGATTCAAGAGGAGCTACTACTTCCGCTGCCCGCTGGAACGGGAGGTGGACGTCGTCTTCATCAACAACCGAACGTGTGACCGAGTACGGAGGTGCTTGCCCGTTCGTGGCGCCGGAACCGATCGTGATCAAGATCTTCTACGCGCTTTTGCAAGCGGCAAGTGAACGTCTACCGCAGCAACAAGAGCCTCATCTTGTAGGCTTTGGAATCTCTTCAAGGGTGAGACTCGATACCCCCTCGTTACTACCGTCTTCTAGATTGCATCTTGGCTTGGATTGCGTGTTCGCGGTAGGAAAATTTTTGTTTTCTATGCAACGTTATCCTACACTATTTTTCGGTGCACCCGATAATAGTGGTCAATGAAGCTCCTCTGTCAAATATATTGAACAATCCAGAAGCTACGGGTCGTGTCTCCCTTTGGGGAATAGAACTTTCTCCTCGGGACATCACGTATGAAAAAAGAAAGGCAATAAAATCGCAGGTCCTACCGGATTTTATTGCAGAATGGATGGAGCTACAAAATACGGGACCCCCAGATTTATCGAGAACCTGGACTATGAATTTCGACGGGTCCAAAAGGTTAGAAGGCGCTGGAGCAGGCGTGATATTGGTATCACCTGAAGGCGACAAGCTGAAGTATGTCTTGCGGATGACGTTCCCAAACGCGTCTAACAATGAAGCAGAATATGAAGCTCTCATACATGGGATGAAGATGGCAAAGGCTTGCGGTGCAACCCGACTGAATTTTTTTGGCGACTCACAGTTGGTAGCACAGCAAGTTATGAACCAATGTGATGCAGTCAATGAGAGCATGATAGCATACAAGGAAATGTATAATGAGCTGGAAAAATTGTTTGATGGATGCGAGGTCAACCACATCGACGGATTGAGCAATGATGAAGCCGATGTCCTTGCAAACATCGGATCACAATGTCTCGCGATCCCTTCAGGCGTGTTTTGGGAAGAAATAAATGAGAGATCAACAAAGCCAATGAAAACAAAGAAGAAGGAAAAGGAAGAGAAACCTTCGGATGTCACAAAAAAATCACTAGAAGAAGAAGAGGAACAGGAGCTAGTCATGATGGTACAAATTCCATGGATGCAGGCATACATATCATACATCCTAAGGAAAACAATACTCGACGATCCAGTTGAAGCAAGGCGAGTTATTAGGCGATCCAAAGCTCTCACGGTGGTCAAAGGGGAGTTGTACAAACGCAGTATCTCGGGCGTGCTACAGAGATGTGTCACACCCGAAGAAGGACGGATAATCCTGAAAGATGTGTCGAACCACAATAGCGCCTCGCCGCCCGGGGACGTCGTCGACGTCAACAGCGACGAGGCCACACGGACTAGGCGGCGCACTGGCAGCCACCTCGTCCTCCCCAAACCTAGGATAGGTTTTTTTAAAAGTTTAAAGTCCATATAGATGGCTTTCTTTTGGTAGTTTAAATTTTCCCAAAATAGGACATATGTATAAATTTGCCCAAAATAGGGCATATGTTTAATGAAATATGGTTAGGTCTAATTGTTTTCGTTTTTTCCTTTTGCTTTTGTTGTTTTTCACTTATGCGATGTGTCCGCGCGTTGGGCGTAGCGTGCTACCCAAACGGACACGCGGACGCGAGCCGCTATCCACGTGTCCGCGCCGCCACCCAAATGGCCCAAAACGGACGGCCCAGCGCGCCCGTTTGGATCGCCACGTTGGAGATGCCCTAAGAGCATCTCCAGCCGTTGGCGCTCCCCACGGTCAAATTTGGCACTAAATTGCGCCGGATTGGATGAAACTTTGGCGTGAGGAGTGCTGAAGTTCCAGCCATCTCCCAAGGTAGACGCCCGTAGATCAGGGTTTTTATCTTAGTTTCACAAATAAATTTACAGTTCGGCAGTTTGACAAATTTTGCCAATATTTGGCTTATTTTTACAAATAAACGTTACAATTCAACAAAACAAGCAAATAATTTGATAAATTTTCAAACAAATCAAATGGAAACTAGTTGGTGTTGCCTCGAAGCCTCCATATGTGCTCCATCAGATCATCCTGCAGCTGTTGATTCATTGTGGAGTCTCGAATCTCCTAACGCATAGCGATGAATGTAGCCCACGATGCCTGATTGGGCTGTGCAAGAGGACCCTCTCTGTCATATGGTGCAGCTTGTTCGCTCAGAGGACCGGATACTTTCGCTCATTCTCGATAATCATGTTGCGTAAGTACACACACCAGTTTATCACCTCCCACATCTGATCTTTGGATCAAGTCAAAGCGGGATAGTCTACGTGGATCGCCTGAATGTGCTATGGATGACTCTAAACCTCTGGTTATGACCTACAACATGAAGAAACATTGCGACTTGTTCTTCGATTGAGGTGTGGATGTTATCAACCAGAAGTCCTCTTTCTTTGAACATTTTCACAAGTGCATAGAACTCATCCGAAGCATCTGGATAGCCTGTACATCGTTGCAGTTGTAGATGTAGTTTAGGTTGGCAATCCTCTCTCGATCTCGTTGTAACATAGGATCGTAACTGACACGTGAAAAACAGCATTCCTAACTACTCTCTTGTGCACCATTAGGATCTAGGCTTGTATGCAAATGATGAGTGATACGGCGTGATGCACAAGCTGTAGCTGGTCGGTCTACTCAAATAAGATCTATGCATTACGAACGGTCTTATCTAACCCAACTAATTCTACCAACATGAATCTAACACTACAGTAGAGCGAGGAGTTTTCCCTTACCTCCGTCATGGTAGAGGATGTACACGGTCGGTCTACTCGCCTCGCCTGGAAACAATGACCCTTCTCCGGCGCCAGAGAACAAAGGAAGATGCGAGCTGCCAGATTTGTGTCGCTGCAGCCGCCGCCGGTCCGAAAATTCGGGAAAGGGAAAATTTGGGAGGGGGCTAATGGAGAAGGTAACAGAAGAGGGAGGTTACCCCTGCCTTTGCTGCTCGCATTTCGCTTTCTCCCGGCCATGCCGAGGCTGAGGGCCCGCGTGAACAACGTTATTGATTTTCTTCCCCAAGGGCCCGTCCCTAGATTTATCCCGGATTTATCCCAAGGTGCTTTAAGACTTGTGCGGTGCGACAACACGGAAGAGTGCAGAAAACCAAACGATCCAAAAACTGCGGAGGCCGATGCAAGCCAGGACGAGTCGAGAGACTTAAGACGAGTCGAGACTACCAAACGCGGCCTGAGACGATGGATCCGGCGTTTTATCTAGATGCGTGGGGACGCAAAGATATGCTCCAGCTCCCAGTCTATCGATGGACTGCTGAATTTCCAGGAAGTGTGTGCTTGCACCGGCCTTTGCAACGATGGAGCATCCTTTGAGGGACTGGACCGATGAATTTCCAGCAGATATTTAAGCGCACCATGAATGTCGCGATCCAATTTCAGGGAGTGTACTGCTGGGTACGGCCGTCAGTGGTGGTACGATGTTGCATCGATGGGGGGGGTCCTGGTGAGTGGGTTTCGTTTCGTGGTTGCGTCGCTCTCGGTGTGCCGTGAGGGGCATTGTTGCGCTGCTTGCGGTGGCTCAGACCTCAGAGCAGCCCACCCAGTCACCATCGACACCGACGCCGCACTGCACCACACTGGACGCCGGGAACCGGGCAGAGCAACATGGCGCTGCGTGGAGAAGTAGCATGGCTCGTAGCCTGTGATGCGATTTGAGAACTCTTAACTTGTGTAAGTTACTTAGGGACGAGTGATTTCCCACGGTAACAAGCATCATCGCCTAGGTCGTTGCTACTGTGTGGACGGCGAGCTGAGACACGTGCTTAGGATGGTCAAACCATGACTGCGGTCGCCATAAACTAGTGCTCCGATAACTATGCAACACGATGTTTAGACTAAACTAGTGTTAGGAGTACGTTGAGCCGTACTCATGCCCAAGCTATATACGACCCCGCCTCCACATCATCAGTGGCATGTTTTGGACAATGTTCTCCGTCTTGTCGAGGATTCGCTCTCGTCTTCGAGTTTTTTAATTCCTACTCCGTATATCCACATAGGCTTTATCTCCTGCGTTAGACGATAAGCGGATACTCCCAAATAGGGGCAGCAACATGTGATGCTCGCTGCAAGTACGAGCAGCGTCCTACGGTAATTGTAGGGTTGCGGAGTAGGACAAGTGGTGCGACGTTGAGCACGAGGCACAGTAACCGGGACCTTTGCTTTTGTTCGCTTCGGTACGCTCGAAAGTCTGGGGCGACGAATCATGCCTGCCTAGCTTCTCTCCTGCCTGAGGCTCCATCGATTTTCTTTGTTAAACAGGCACCGGTTTTTGGGGTGCAAATGTCGCCGGCTGGTGGTGAACTCCTGCTGTCCCTTGCGCCGATGAGCGATGCTGCGCCCGGTGAGATCGACAGGTTATCGATGCTAGAGTAGCTTGCATCTCGAGAGACGTGCTCACATACGTCACTCGTCGTGTTTACACTTTCATTTTCGAAGAGTCTTTTATGTCTTTTTCGGTTGCAGAATTACAAAAAAAAAAAAAATTAGTGCTAGGAGGAACTAGACACTAAATGATATAGTAGAAGCGGAACCTCGGCGTGAGAATTCCAGAAATTCGTTCCTGTCAGGATTCGAACTCTGGTCGTTGGGGTGCACCGCTGCGACCCCAATCACTGGGCTATGCCCACGTCCTCAGTTGCAGGAATTACAAATACTCCCTCCACTCCAACAAGTTTACAGACGTTGTATGAAATTCGGGTCATTAGAAAGCCATCTTCAATATGAATTCAACAATACGAATTAATTAGGCACACTACAATCAAAACTTTGGTTCTCAATTTTTTCAGTTAAAGTTCATCTCAGAATAATACACATGCACTTTATTCATCGAAACTACGATAGTACAATAGTATTCCCTCTTTTCTGAAATGTGTTGCATATAACTTTTTGGTCAAACTCAAATTTTGTAGAGCATGACCATGTATAAAGACAAATATCTCAATCGTTATAATATCTAATACATAAATCATAAAAATATATTTTATGGTGGTTCTCGTAATACATATTTGATACTTTTCATACATATAATTGGTTAATCTTTATAAATCCGAGTTTGATAAAAATAATTATGTGCAACACATTTTGGGATGGAGGGAGTAGGTGCGTCGCCATATGATCTACTCCCTCACACATTTTGGGATGGAGGGAGTTGGTGCGTCGCCATATGATCTAAGAGCATCTCCAGCCGCGTCCCCCAAAGCGTCCCCCAAAGGGATTTGGGGCGCGCCGGACAAAAAATGCTTTCCAGCCGCGTCCCCCAAAGCCCCTTTTTGTCCGGCGCGGCCCGATACGGTGTCCGGCGCCCCGAGCCTGTCCCCGTCCCACAGGGGACGCACCGGGGACGCCGGACACAACGAAAAGCGAGGCGAGCCGACGCGTCAGCGGCTCGGACGCTCAGCCGCCGCCTACGTAGCGACGGTGCAGTTGCCGGGAAGCGGAACCGTCGCATTGGCAACCGTGTCGACGACGCGGCAACCGCCGGAATGGAGTCCGGACTCCTCGGAAGAGCAACCGCTGCTCTTTTCGACTTCTGCGCCGCCGTTCATCCGCGCTCAACAAGACTCGTACGTCGGCGCTTTTGGATCTTCACCGGCCGCATCCGACACCTCCAGCGACGATGAGCTACATCTCCGAGCTCCCATCCGACACCTCAAGCGAGGGAAAGCCTGCTGGATGGCGCCATTGGTGGGAGAAAGCTGGGACGCCCAGCAGCGGCGACGATTCCCTCCCGCCACCTGACAGCGCGGAGGAATGGCCGGGCGTGGAGGAGGACGCGGAGGAAGAAGGGTCAGATGAGGCGGCGGTGGCCCGTGCGAAGGCGGAGGCGGACGCGAAGGCCAATACCGCCAAGGCCAAGACCAAGGCCAAGGCGCAGCCGGCGAGCACCGGCGACAACGAGGAGGACTCGGACGCGTCGGCCGACACCGCCTCTTCGGAAGAGGTGACGAGCAGGAAGCGCCATCGTGATGACGACGATGAGGCGGGGCCATCATCGAAGAAGAAGAAGTAGTAGTTTAAAATAATTTATATGTAATTTAATTATGTTTTTTCGAAGTTTTATATGTAATTTGTTTATGTTGAACCGATTTGAATATTAGTAAATAGTTTTATTCTATCTATAAGAAGTATTTTAAATTTTTGGGGCGGCGTTTGGGGGACGCGACTGGGAGCGACGTCCCCCAAACGCGGCACCAACGAAACACGTCCCCCGAACGCTCAATCCGGCGCGCTTTGGGGGACGGTTTGGGGGACGCGGCTGGAGATGCTCTAATCCTCCATTTTAAAGTCATTTCGGCTTAATAGTTTTCAAAGGATGCGTGTATGATTGTAATCTCATTTTTTATTATTTAGAGGCCACTTGATTTACAGAATAATATCCTACAAGAAATAATCCCATAAGAATCAAAATTTTATAGGAAAACAAAATGATGTTGACCTCATAAAACTTTCTTCACCACAATCAAAGGTAAACAGTCTTCGCAAAGAATTGAAATAGACATGATATCTCAGCACTACATGATTCATATTTCTATACCTTCTTCATCCTATAAATCGAAGGATACCGTAAAAAGGAAAACGAAGATTCTGCCATAATCAAATGGGACTAAACATCCTTTCCTTTGGTCACCGATGTTACTGAAGAGGAAATATACTCTGAGATTTGATTAACTTATATATAAATATCAATAATTATTTACTACACACGCACTCACGCACCCACACACACGCGCAATTGATTTTTATTTATTGTGGAGGTTGATATTTTTTCTTCAAATCACGTCAAACTTCACGGAGGTGGCGTTTTGGCTCATAGGAGCAAATGCTCCTATTATACAAAATAATTAAAAAACAATTTAAAAAATGTCAAAAAATTCTGATATAAATTTTTTGTTGTACATCGTGACATTCTATGTTAGTGCACAAGTTTTCATGGAGAAATAATATTTTATGTGGCGTGTACAAAAAAGATAAAAAAATGTCCTGTACGTAGTCGTGTTATAGCATCAAAATTTGTCTTTTTTACTGGAGCCACAAATTTTTATAGTTTTTTTTGAAAACTTGTGTACGAACATAAAATGTGTAGATGTACATGAAATTTTTTAGTTTAGAATTTTTTGACACTTCGAAATGTAGATTCACACAATAGGAGCAAATGCTCCTATGAGCCAAAGTGAATATCCCAAACTTCACATTATTTTACCTTGAACAAAAATTTATATGCCTTCTTTCTAGCAGCAGATGGAATGATTTCAAAAGATTAGATTTAGTCGCATTAGATATTTAAAATCATGTTCTTTTATTGGAATTTGATGTTTGCTAGGAAATAATGTATGGATTTTTTCCGTGTATGTAACACCAGTCATGCATACTCCTAAATCTTGATGACCTTTAATTGCCCAAATACAAAACTAAATCCACGCTGATACGGTGATGGGGATAGGGGGGGGGATTGGCCCCATGGCCGTAGGTAAAACATTATATGTGTCACTGCGCCCATTTTGTTTTGGTGAGATGATGACATTGGAACATTGGAAGAGACGATGATGCTGCGGAGCAGGCCAAGGACCCATTAGAGGACGAATAAGAATACGAGCCAGCGGCGAAGGCCGAGGACCCATCGGAGGACGAATAAGAATACGAGCCAGTGTAGGAGCTGGCCGAGGACCCATCGGAGGACGAATAAGAATACGAGCCCGCCGAGGACGATGTGTCCCATTGATGGAGGAGGAGGAGTCAACCAGTGCGCCATCGAGCTTTCCAGATAGGAGGATCTCACGAAGTGGGATGAAGCAGCTGAAGTGTCAAGCAGTGCAAGAAAACAGCTAAGAAAGTGAGGCAGTTGAAGGCCTCAATGAGTGGGAAAGAGCTGAAATGATTCGACGAGACGTGACCATCCAACTGTCGGTGAAGCATGCCACGGCACCGCCTATTCCATAACAACTGCCTCCCCCTCCTATGGTGGCCAACGTGTGGTCGCCACCGCATGTCTTCATCGTCATCGATGAGGAATAGAACCTACCGGCAACATGGTGCCCATTATCATCTTGTTTTACTTTTTTTTTTAATTGTAATGCTAACTTTTGGGGCCCAATTGATGTAAATTATGCTGAATATTTTTTGTGACTCATGTGTTTTTTTGTGGTTGCCTGTTGGGTGCACTTGTCGTACGGACATGGATCTCTGATCTGTCCATGGGCCCACACAAATGAATCAAAACAAATAGATTCGGTGTCCAAAATGCAGAGCGCCGTTGAAGATGGTCCTACAAACGTCACTTGTCTTCTCCATGCGTTTTCTCTCTCTTAATTTGTGAAGAGTCCCTATGCTTTATTTGTTGCAGCAATTAGTTAACAGTATAATGGAACCACCTAAGAGCCTCCACAGCGATTTGAGAACCTCAACCGTCCGATCGGGTCATCTAAGGGTGTAGACGAGCCAGTAATTCCCGAAGTTGCGTTACGGAAGCTTTCCTTGATCGATCGCGTTTAAAAGGCCGTTTAAAAGGCCCGTTTTCATTACAGGGCTGCTACTCCCTGAATTAAGTTAGGCCGCTCCTTGTTTGTTGGGCCTAAAACGCTCAAACGGGCCATGGTGAGGAGCGGTGAAAGGGGGTGCGAGCATATGGACCGCCGACCTCGTTCTATCTTCTTCGTCCCTTCGTTGTCCTCCCGCGCCGCCGCGGCTGTCACCGCCATCACCGATTTAGACTTCTATCTGGCGCCTCTCCCTCTCCTGAGAGTGGAGGCGGTGCCCCAGTCTCCGCAAGCGATGGAGAGACGGCGGCTGGCTGTTGAAGCGGGTAGCAGCGGGCGAGCGACGATGACGGCGGACGAGCGATGGCAACGCGAAATCGACTGTCAAGGCGTGGTATTGGCCCGGAAGAATGGTAGATCTTGGACGTTGTACGAGCGAGGTTATACTAAGACTGGTAAATCCTAACCCTGTCTTTTCTTCTTCCTTTATTTTAAGCCCTGAGCCCTTGACGATCTCTATAGTTCTCTTATTTTTCAGCGGGATGGGCACTCGGCTCTGCCAACCCAGTGGCGTTTCTATCATGGGTTTCAAGGGAAGGGGACTGAAACAAGTATGAAGTATCGTGGACAAAAATAAAGCATTGAGGTGCCTGGTTTAGTTTGTATGTGTGAGCTCCTGATTCTATGTTTGCAGTAACCTGTCTAAAGTCAGTGAAACCTGGGATGTTTCGCACGAAGGTTAAGAAGGGAATTTGCATCATATTTCTGTTAGGGGTACTAATACTACTACCTAAAAGTAAAACTTGTATGATATGCCTCTTTGTTTTCAAGGAAAATATGCTTCGTTGTTTTCCAGGAAGAAAGACATGCTGAAGAAGCTGTGGGAAACAAACAAACACATTCTTTGCAAGTCCTCGGCACAGCCTAGCAAGGTGGATTAATCTTTTTCATTGCATGCTGTTTCTAGAGTTTATTTACACTTGGTACAATGCTTTTACCAGTTCATGTGTATCTCTTATGTTTTTATTTGTGATGTCCATCCTACACTCTAAATATTCCTTGTCATACTTTCCAAAATAAGTGCAATTTGTATCATATAACTTGAATTCATAGGAAACATCTATACGCCGTAGAATTTTCATATATTCTTGTATTGTGTGTACGGTGATAGTTAGAAATGTTTCTTTCTACAAATTTATTTTGCCACTGTGTTGTCACTTGATTAATTCGCTATTCTAGACATTCTAGATTTATTTTGAACCGAAGAGTGTTGACCATTTCCTGAGTGCCAACATTCAGCTTAGAAATGACAAGAGAAGCTCCGCAAGTAATCTGAGGGAGCGGATGAAAACAAAAGAACAAAACGTTACTGAACAATTGGTATTTTTTATACCTGGTGAATGCTACAGCTCCATCTGATTCTGCCATTCCCGCCATTGGCAATAATGAAATTGATGGTATTGCAGTGTCTTCAAATAATCACTGACGTGCTCTCTACGCTTCAGTATTTGGAGTATTGTTTTTTTTATTCCATTTGTTTTTGAAGAATGATCTTATCATAGTAGAATGGTCATCTCATGGTTGTGTGTATGCTCTAATTGTGGAATGCAGTGAATTCAGAAACAGAAGCATATGAGAATGTGGAAACTGGCTTATTGCAAGCAACGTGGAAATGCCCCTAAAATCACAATGTCACCGGGTAATTTTTATTCTGCATCTCTTCATGACCTTGAATATCACCTTTAGCAACAAGTTTTGTGTAAGATTGGCTTGCCTCATGATTTTTATTTACTGATAAATCATACATTTTCATCGATATTACTATATTTTCCACGCTCTATAAGGAACTTATATCTTTAATGCTTTCTTAGGCTGGACACGATGAAATAATGACGATGGATCTGAGCCTTCTCCCTCCTGTAACTGCCGCTGGTACTGGAGGTGCTTTACGCTTTGCTTACCTTCGTTTCTCCATATATATTGCGGCTTGCCTTCCTTTGCTGCCTCTCCACTCCCCTTCTGTGAAAGCCATGGGCACAGCCGCTGCCTCTGATCCCGTCGGCAAGATGCAAGGCAGCGATTTCCTCTACTTGCCGTGGATCTTCAAGGGTGACCGCAAATTGATAGAGATGCTACGGGACCCCAACACGTCTGCGGCTGTTTGACGACTTGGTCGACCACCAGCGCCTCACTTCCTGTGGGCACCGATCTTCGCCTCACCATGATGCTCGGCAACTACGACCATGTCTCCTCCAATCGTTTTGGTGGTTGAGAAATGAACCAATGCTGGTGAGCTCCTCTGCAACGCCTCCACATTTGTATTTTTGCAACTCCCTTGCTATTATAAAAACAGTGAACAAACAGAGATCCTTTACTTTTCGCCAGTATTGATTTGCATATATTTTACTGCCCAGCTTATTCTTCCTGTAACACTGACATCGGTAGGTATTGATTTGCTTACTAATCCAGTTTTACTGACCAAGTTCATGCCTTAATAAAACAGGTTATGCAACAGAGGTGGCAGTCAGGTTTGACGTCAGATACAATGCTACACATGTTGTTGTTTGCACGCGCACATGTACACACACATTCTTATTTCAATTTATCAAATGGCATATGTACTGTTTGTACAGATCCGACAAAGGCTAATGGATTATTTAATTTTAGCTGCTTCAAGGTATTCTTGATTGTGGGACTTTTTGAGAAACTTGGATAGTTTGTAATTTGCACGAAAACTGAATTTTGTATGATTCTAAGAGCACTCTTTCATAGATTAATGTTTAAAATATGTTGTATTTGTACCTAAGGATCGAGAAACTGATTTTAATATGATGTTAATAATATTTTTTTAGTGGATAATGAAAAAAAATGACCTAAGGATTGAGAAACTGAATTTAGGTAGTGCTTCGCAGACCATTACTTGAACAAAATATGCAAAACTAAACATGAGACAATTTACAAGCAATCACAACTATTTTAAAATACTACCCAGGAAGTATGCCCTTGTTCTACTGATGCCCTAAGGCACGCCCTGTTCTTCCTACAACCGTAAGGTTCACTACTTCAAATGAACATAAAATTGTTATTACGTTATTAGGGATGGGTGCCGCAACGCGCGCCATCGTGCTCTAGTCATTGTGTATTACATCACCTGTATGAAAAGACAGTATGCGCATCAGTTGGTACAAAATTTATCTGAAAGATTGAGAACAATATTTTGATTATATAATAGTAGATGGATGAATTGTATATCAAATATTACTACATCAGTTGGTATAAAATTAAAAGATTGACATTGTTAGGGCGCACGAGTCTTATTCATCGTAATGGAGCCAGTACAAAATTTAGAAAGACTAGTAGATGACATACAGTTTGAAAAGAAAGACAAGTTCTGCCAAAATCAAATTGCCCACTTCAGTAAAAATGGCTCCACGTCAAAGTAACCCACATCCATTCGAACCAAAAGCGAGTGAACTAGTCTGGAATTCACTTTCGGACCACTATTTTTCCACCGTGCGATGATGACAGAGATGTAGCGGCCGCTCGACTGGAATTTCGATGAATAGTCGGGGTCACTCTCATTCGTAGATCGCCGTAGCTGACTCGGACGGAGGACGGGAACTGCCAGTTTATATATAACTGGCGACGAAAGTCAAGTGCGTGCCTGGCGAAGTACCACAGGTCGCTGTACTTCGTACTACGTTGGCCTTGAAATGGTCAGCACCAAGAAATGGTAAAGCCGGCGCGTCTCCTTGTAAGTTTGGAAAGGAACGTGTTGAACAAGACCAAGGCAGTTCAGTTTTGACTCTGCGCTTCAGACAAGCCACTAATCACTTTGGAAAGCGAAACGCCTGGGACTGCAGACCAAAGCTAAGCCTTAATCGTCAGTTTTGCAAGTGTATTGACGTTAATAAAGGACGCATCCAAAGAGGCCAGGACATGGCCTTCCTTCTCTTTCGTCCAGAGCGGACATGGATTCCACATTTATAAAGTTCAGAAAGGACATGAGATTCGGTATATCCAATGTCTGAAACAACGGAATCCCGGTATCTTACTTGAATGGAAGGACACCTTCTACAAGCCGTCTGTACAACGTACACCACAGATTTTTTGATTGGTGACAACGGAATGTGGAAAGCCAAGGTTGGACGGCACCGAAAGACAAAATCTGTGAAATAAATAAGAGAAGGTATCTACAAAGTTCTTCAACGATCTTCAGGTAGCAGGTCAAACTTAGAAACGTAAAAGGCAGTAGTACCCCAATTCCACAGTCATATATCAGTCGACACATTGATGAGCACGACAGTGTCTCAAGAATACCTAGGATCATCTAAATTCATGGATAACAAATACAACTTGATTACGGCTGCATTAGCTGGTTTGACATAGTGGGTAACTGGTAGCAGCCCAAACTGAACACCACTAGCTTTCCTTATCCTGAGATGCTTTCAGGCGACCCTTGATCCACGCCTGAAGAGAGGTTAGCTCTTCCGTCGCAATCGAGTGGCCCAGATCTGGATATGCCTGATAGATGTGCATGAGAAGTTGAAGAGCTCAGAGCTAACACATATATCAAAAGGGTTGTACGAAGAAACATGAAACTGAACCTCGTTTGAAGAGAGAGGAAAGAGAACTTGCAGAATATTACCTTGAACTCACAACTCATACCAGCACTTTGCAGAAATGGAGGGCCAGCTTGACCAGCTTCAAATGATACCACTCTGTCAGCCACTCCATGTGACCACAGAATAGGTGTCTGAAAAGTTCAGGGAATAAATTTCAGCCGAACAAAACGAATGGTCTTGTAAATATTTCAAATTCACTTCTAAACTCCTACCCATGTATTGAAAGGTTCATCTAACACTCTTCGAAGTTTACTAAATTTTTAGGCAAGTGCGTCCTTCAATCCATCAAGCTAATTGCATTAAGCATGTTTAAAAACGACTGAAATCTCCTTGTTTTTCGTCCATACGTTCTTGTTCAGAAAAGTCAATGCTACATGATATCAGCACAAAGACTTAGTACTGCTCGATGTAATAGGTTAAATCAGACATCATATCACCCACATGTTTCTAAAATTGCTGATGGCACCCTTCAAGGTATAGGGTTACTTATCAATTTTGTGTACAATAACATCCTAGTTGAGTGTTAAAAATACAAAATTAGAGGTATGATTTATTATCCCATAGACTTCTTCCTAAAATAGCCAATTTGCCCTGCCATACTTTCTAGGTTCTAAGGGGGGCAACCTTAACTTCTTCCTCCTAAATGTGATAATTTATATTTAAGGTTGGATCATAGTAGGGACACTGCAACATTTCACCTTTAAGAGGCAACACTGGATATTAAGTTTCAAGCAGCTACTAGGAAACACCTGAAGTTCATGTAGAGTGATTGTCAATTGGGAATATTCAGATCAGTACATTATTGTTATCCGATACATGAAGTGCCAAAAAAATACCTTCATAATTCAGTTGTTGAGTATGCTCATGTTGATCAAGAATAAGTGGAATAACTACATGGTTTTGTACCAGGTGTATACACAATGCAACAAAAAATGAAAAATCATTAGACGATGGATCCTAGGTACGGCCATACCAGTGTAGACCGAATTCTAGCATTGTTCAGATGCATAAGAAAAAATATTTTCACTCAAAGGGCGATGACAAGGCAGGACATAAACATCACCAACCACATCTCTTGTCAACTAGTCGTTCAATTTTAAGCAACCTATAGTATAAATCCGAGTTTCCTCAAACGTTGTGATCATACGCTAAACTAAGCAGAATGCATCAACGGATGACACTGTCACATACCTTCCTTGCTTCAGCAGAAACTCTCTCAATCAGAGACGAACCAAAAGGCACCCAGCCACTGAACACCGCACCACCACCTAGCTTCTTCGGATAGAGCAAAACACTTGCTAAAGTTAAAGCACCTGCAGTCCGGCACACGATGGCGATACTTATATGGAGTAGTTCAGAGCACAAAACTTTGCCCTCATGGTAAACATCCAGCAGAGTGCACCATTCCTACCTCCTTGACTGAACCCACAGACGAATATGTTGTCGGGATGAATGCCAGCAGCTACCTCCCTGTCGATCATGGCGTGCACATTCTCCACAGCCTTCAGAACGCCACTCTCGTCTTGTGGCGAACCCTGCTCGTTACAGATTCGGGTCAGATGAATGTCTAACAATGTCTCGGCTGCTTATAAAAGTGTGGGTGAGTGAATGAGTGAGTGAACTCACAGGGCTCATGGGTAGCTCGTGGATATCGAACCAAGAGGGCATCACAGCGCCATCTGCAAGATGAAAAAGAATCTTCAGTTCGTCTAAAAAAAAGAATCTTCGAAATTAGGTGATGTTAAGTTGAAATTCGATGACCCCCGCAAAAAAGTAAAAGTTGAAATTCGATGAGGTTGTAATGGTGGGAGAGACGAGGAATAGCCGGATGCGTACGGTTGCAGGAGACGGGGGCGTTGGGGGCTGAGGGGAACGCCCACTTGGTGAGGCGGAACTCCGGCGCGGTGAAGAAGGTGCGGATGGGCTCGTTGGCGGGGCCGGAGTCGCCGAGGCCGTGCAGCCACAGCACGAAGCTCCGGTTGCGGGCCGCCATGGTTCCGGGATTCAACAGGTCGGGGAGGCGGGACGGCTGCGCGCGGCGGCGGAGGGAGGCGGCGAGGAGGGAGGCCGCGGCGATGGCGGCGGCGAGGGAGAAGAGGAAGCGGATGAGGCTACTCATGGGTCATGGGCCGGGCCGGGCCGGGCCGAAGTAGCTTGGTTAGCCTTAGCCCTACTGCTAGCGTGCTCGTTTGCTTGACATTCAGAAGAAGAAATGTACACGATTACAGAGTGTCATCAGTTACAGATTGCTATGTACGATTACAGAAATTAGTTACTACTTGATTGACTTGGAAATCATGATAGGTGAGCCACTACCATGTGTGTCAAATACTCACTTGTCAGCCACATGCGACAGTTAATCGAAGCATCAATGATTGACAGAGCAAAGTCATACATACGGACACACTAATTGAGAGCAAACTGTAAGTCAACTAGTAGCAGTATAATAAACCTTTCATTGGATCACGTTCCAGAGCATATTCGTGTGACAAGATGAATTAAAATTCAGCCATTCAGGTCACTCAAGTGGTAATGTACCACCTACTACAGTAGCTAGTAGAAATCTTTGTTGTCAAGATGTCGACGATGGTGTTGCAGCTTTAGTTCCTTGAGAGATCCCTAGACCGTCCAGTACCCATTGTCCAAAATATTGGAGCTCTTCATCCACCAGTGAGTATCCAAGAGTATGATAAGCCCGATAGCATGTTCAGGAAACAATATATTCAGAGGAAGTTTAAACTCGAAGCTCCAATCTGGGAATTCGTACTGAAGTTCATCTGTCATGGCTTCGAGTATGTTTCTGCACCACCTTGAATTCACAGGCCATGCCAAGCTCTTGGAGGAAAGCACAACCGGCATGCCCGGCTTCGAAGAGTACCAGCCCGTCCGCCATCCCATGGAACCACAATACTGGCGTCTGCAGGTTTCCAAGAATTCAGGGTTGAGATTAGAGCCAGCACATTTGCAAGAGGACTGGGCTATGGCATAGATTCAGTCAAACTATGGTTTCTCGGCTCTTGTTACCATTTTGGCTTCAGGTGGCACCCTCTCGGCAAATGATTCGCTTAAAGGAATTGAACCACTAAAAACAGCACACCCACCTGGAGTTTTGGGGTAGAGAGGAACACTTGCTATCGCTAGAGCAACTGCAATAAGGAATCGAAAATTGCAATTCGGTCAGTACTACCTTGCTGCAATAAGGAAATAAAAACCACAATTCAATCGATAGTATCTTAAGACCAGAAATGATAGATGCACAGTTCAGTGCTTCACCTCCTTGGCTTAATCCACAAACGAAGATGTTTGTAGGACTCTCCCCGCGGCCACTTCTTTGTTATCGTTTCGTGCACATGGTCAACGGCTTTAAGGACCCCCTTTTCATCTCTAACTGTGGTCTAACAAAGTTGTAACAATGAGCAGAATAAGTAAATGATATTGTAGCAGAAGTACTGTAAATGGTTAGAGAGTTAGCGTCTAATACAAGGATGCAGAAGTACAAGAACTTTAGAACGACAATCCACTATATTCAGTATATCCATGCTCAGGTACTTTGCTGTAGTCCTTGAGTGGTCGCAAGGATACTAAAAGGGTTAATCTGGTGCAAGAGGTTTGTACACGATTACAGAGTAGTATCAAGGACAATTTGATCTGTATACGATTGCAAAAATTAGTGACCTGATTGACTTGGGAAACATATTACAAGATCCACTACCATATGGGACCAAGATCCATTTGACAGCCACATGTGAAAGTTAATTGAAGCATCAACCAAGTCACCTGGCACGTAAGGCCATGTACAATGCAAGGTGCTTAAGAAAATTTGTTAAGCACCGGTGGTTATTGGTATAGAAGAGGTGCCTAGTTAGGTATCTGTCTAGTATAAATAAGCACCCGTGCTTAATTAAAAACTGGTTCATTTTTGTAAGCATTTCCTTAAGCATCTTGCATTGTACATGCCCTAATTAAGTCAACTAGCAGTACCATAATCTTTTCACTGGATCACGTTCCAAAACATTCATGTGGAAATACAAACCAAGATTCAGGTCACAGATGTACTCGTAAATGTACCACCTAGAAACGGTATCAATAAATCTGAGAAGTAGCTAGTGAAAATCTTTGTGGTCAAGATGACAATGCTGATCTTGCAACTTCAGTTCCTTGAGAGATCCCTAGACAATCCAGTACTTCAAGATCGGAGTACTGGTAGTATCAAAACACAAATAGCTCTCTTCTAGAAAAAAAAGGATAAATTGCTCTGTAGGATTGCAACAAATAGTAACCTGATTGACTTGGGAAACATGATAGATGATCAACTAGCATGTGGGCCCAAGATCCACTTGTCAGCCACCTGTGGCAGTTAATCGAAGCATCATTGATTGACAGAGAAAGTCACCCGGGTGTCAACTAGAAGTATCATGAACCTTTTGTTGGATCACATTCCAAATCTTCGTGTGACTAGATAAACCGAGGTTCAGGTCACTGATATAGTAATGTACCAACTAGAAATGGTACCCATAAATTTGAAGATCAGTTGATAGAAATTTCAGTGGTCAAGATGACGACGATGGTCCTGCAGCTTCAGTTCGTTGAGAGATCCCTAGACGCTCCAGTACCCATTGTCGAAAATACTGAAGCTCTTGATCCACCAACGAGTGTCCAAGACCTGGATAAGCCTGACAATGTTCAGGAAACAATATAGTCAGAGAAATGCCTGGCTCGAATCTTGAAATTCTTTTTGAATCATAGTTTCAAGTATGATTCTATACCACCTTGAATATGCAGGCCATGCCAAGCTTTTGGAGAAATGCGCACCCGGCTTGCCCCGCTTCAAACAGTACTAACCCGTCCGCCATCCCATGGAACCATAATACTGGAGTCTGCAGGTTTTTCAAGAATTCAGGTTTGGCATTAGAGACAGCACACTTGCAGGAGGATTTAGGTATGATTTTTTTTTCAGTTTAACGACCGTTGCGGGGCTGGGCTGTTGGTGACCTTTCTAGCTTCAGGTGGCACCCTCTCGGCGAATGATTTGCTTAGAGGAACTGAACCACTGAAAACAGCACAGCCGCCTAAAGTTTTGGGGTACAGCATTACACTTGCTACGGCTAGAGCACCTGTGAAAAGGGGAACAAATAGAAATCACAATCCTCTCAGTACTGTCCTGAATCAGAAATGGTAGATGCAGGTTTCAGTGATTCACCTCCTTGGCTTAGTCCACAAACGAAAATGTCTGCAGGACTCGTCCCGGCGGCCACTTCCTTGTCTAACATTTCGTGCACATGCTCAACAGCTTTAAGGACTCCCTTTTCATCTCTAACAGTGGTCTAACAAAGTTGTAAAAATGAGCAAACTAAATAACGATGTAATAGCAGTACTGTAACTGGTTCGAGACTTAGGGTCGAATACAGAGGTACTAGAGCATTAGAACAATAATCCACTATATTCAGTATATCGAGGCCTAGGCTCAGTTTCTTTGCTGTTGAAACTTGTACACTGATGTCCTTGAGTGGCCACGAGGGTTCTGAAAGGGTTAATCTGATGCAAGATGTTTGTTCTGTATTTTGGAACCTTTAAATTGATGAGAAAATGATATCATATTGTTAAAAATGAGCCGCGGAACATATACGAAACCTGAAATTCTTATTTATCATGCTCAGAACGAGTAGCATTTCCAGTTTACTGGACACGAGGCAATATGAGTATGTGACAATGAGAGACAATGTGTGAATCATTCTTGATTTCTGACGCAGGCATAGCAGCCTAGGCAAGCAATACTAGCTGACGTTTTAGCAGTAACGCAAGTTGCTGTTGAGCAACAGATTTAGGCTTAGCCACAGTAGAAGTAAATAGCGGAATATATAGCGAGAGGTAATTGCTGGGGTATTTGCCAAGGAAATTACCGCGGTTATAGGGGTTCCCGGGATGCCGAACCAAGCATTGATCATGATCTCACAACCTACATACAAGAACATCGCAACTGAAGTTGATCGAGCAGAGGAATGGGCGAGACAGGATCGATTACAGGTGAATCGTCAACAACGTTCGGTCACTCGCACGTACCGTAGCAGGTGATGGGGGTGGTGGGGGCGGTGGGGAAGCACAGGCGGAGGGCTGGGGTGGCGGAGAAGTAGGGGGCGACCTGGGCGCGGCTCCGCTCGCCCGTCTCGCCGGACCCGTGCAGCCACAGCACGAATCCGCCCGCCGCCGCCGCCGGGGAGGGATGAGCCATCCGGAAAGCGCGAGGTTGCTGATTGGCGTGGTGGTTTATGCTGGTCAAACGTGGGATGGCCAAAGGTTGGCGGGATCTCATCTTACTAATATGCACAATTTTTCCAATTGATCTAGTCTAATCTAAGAGACTAAGACTAATCACCACTTTTCGCAAAAAAAAAAAAGACTAATCACCACTACTATTTTACATTACATATGCTGTATTTTACATCACCTGTTTTTACACTTCTTTGCTGTTTTTTTTTTACATTACCTGTTTCTGATGATTTAAAATACACCATCCCTCCTGAAACTGCTCCAGCAGGTGATATATTTACATCGCCGTCTAGGTGATGTACTCCGTCCATTTTAAAATACAAGGCCACTATCAATATTACATTTTCCATCTATATAAAGCTAGTAACACTAAACGAGAGAAATTGATTAGATTTCTAACTCGGAGGATGTGTCATTAATATGAATTATGCATGCAACCGTAGGACCTCCTCTGAGCTCTCGACGCTGCATGTATGGCGACTGGCGATATGCCGATTTAGATCTCTCCACCACGTCTTCCACCCAAATCCTTCGATCTCAGCTACCTTCTCCATCGATCTCTCATCCACCACTCTCTCTCTACCATCTATTCCACCTTCTTTTTAGATCTCCACTGCTTTCTGTGATGGAAGAAATACGGAAAGGGACACAAAGGAAGAAAGCGTTCATGGAGAATGAGCAAATACAATCAGAACTCCCAGATCTAGCGCTTACTTTGCAGGCTATGAGCCTCACAAAGCCAGGACTATGCAGAGTCCACAACGATCAGCTGATGCAACAAGAGGATCTGGATTTCTCATTCTGTCTCATTATGAAAGTGGCCTGCACAGGAGGAACGCCAAGGAGCATATCTCAGCAAGCTGTCAAGCAATCTATGAGCAGGGCATGGAGAGATAAGTTCTACGCCATATCTCAGGTATCTAATACTGTATTCATAGCACACTTTAGATCCCAAGAGGACATGGTTTCAGTTTTCAGCAGACAGCCATGAAAAATGGGTTCAGACAATCTTCTCATTGATTGGTTTGATCCCAATGATGGTGCAAACTCTAGCAGTGATTACAAGTTTTTGTTCATTTTTGTCACAATAAGAGCCTACGGAATACCTACAAATAGAAGGTCCATTAGTCTGCTTGCTGACATACTGAATCAAGTGGGATAAGTATCGGAATTTCACATCTTGCAGGAAGCCAATTTGTTTGCAAAACATGACTACATCTGGGGTACAGCGAGACTGGAGGTAAACAAGCCTGTAAAAGATAGGGCAATTGTATCTTATGCTGATAATTCTACTGGCTTAGCATATTTACATTATGAGAAGATAGGAAGGATTTGCCTATTCTGTGGTATCATGTTTCATAGTATGCAGAACTGTACCACTAGAAGCAATCTGATTTCTGACAGAGACACGAATAGGCAACCAACTTCAGATATTCCAATTCAAAGATTTGGAGCTTGGGTGATAGACGAAAATCTTATTCCTGCTCAAGGTCTTGAGAATGCTAGAATGGTTAGTGCAGGCAACAATCAAAGATGAAATGCAATTCTTAGCAGGCTACAACGCATGTTTGCTGAAGATCCAAAGGGAAAAGGGAAATTTCAGAGCCAGCATCATCAAATTGGATGAATAGGATGTATGTTGCAGGGGAAGGGCATTTTGCTCCAAGGACAGAGTTAGTCAATATGGGTCAAGCCGACTATACTTTCGGGAACAATCCACACAATGCTCATGCAGACAGAGAGCAAGAGAAACTAATGGCAAGTGCAATACATGTTGGACACATAGACAGGCCCCAGTTTCAATTACAAAGGATAAGTCAGGATTTTACCACTACTGTCAAAAGCGTTGAAGCACCTACTACTGAAGTTCAAGAATTTACAGCTCCACAGCAAAATATCGCTACAGTGCAAGTTACAGCGAGTGGGAGCCAACAACTCAAAATAGCAGAAGACAGTACAGAAAAGATATCAGTTACAGGCATGCCACATTCTAGTGCAAATATGACTCCTACCATCACAACGCCTATGCCAGAAAACAGGGTATCTTCACTTCCTCTGCAGAAACCCCCTCCAAAACGCCAGGCTCAGTCCCCAAATCCAAATCCACCGCCGCTAGCAAAGCGAGCGACACCACCAGCAGCTGCAGAAGATGATGGTACCCACCGCCACCAGCAACTACCACAGCAGGGCCCCCCCAGCCACTGAGACTCATTCTCAGACCCAATCCATCTACGCGCCGTCACTCCACACCAAATCCCCCCCACCTGGCCAGGCGCGGGTCAATGCTGGCGCACCTCGCGGTCTGGATGCCGCTGATCGAGCAGCTTTCACTGGAGGGGGAGAGCTTGGAGAGGGAGGAAGAGGGAAACCGAAACAGGGAGGAGCAGCATACCCATCAACTGGTGATGGAACTTCCCCGGCGATTCCTGACGGACCTACTCCTAGAGCCGATCTCACCACAATAGGGATAAGGCCTCGCCGTCGGCCTACTGGATGGGACATTCCAGATCCATCAGAGGTTGGAAATCAACTCGCATCTGTACAAGGGATTACTAGGTATCAGTATGGAGCTGCAACTTGGAGGCGTTCTATAGACACCAATCAGATGGATCAAGGTGGGCCTCATCGTAGAGGTAGGCGTAGCAATCTGGAGTACCTGGATTATCCCTATCCTCACTCCTACCGCAGATCACCTGCAAGGTCATATTCTGCCACTCCATCACCACCAAACCATGATCCATGGACGCTCAGACCGCTTTCACCAGCTTCCTCAGTGGGCACACAGGACTCGAGGCATGGAGTGTTCTCGCCTCCTCAAGTGGTCCGCGACGACTACATGAATCAGAATTCTCCTCTTGGCAATAGTGGTACAAGAAACCAGAGGGAATGTGGCAATGAAATTCAATCTAGTGCCCCTGATGAAGGTAATCTTCAACCACATCCAGAGAGTATGAAGCAAACTGAGGGAGCACGAGCAATGGAACTTGATGTTGGGCATATGGTGCCATGCCCTGAGGCGCCACGGGCGCCATGAAGGCCCTCGGATGGAACTGCGGATGCATGGGCAAGAGCCTCAACAGTGAGAAAATGATGCATCTTGCCAGGATGATACACTTTGCAAAACCTCAGGTAATTTTTATCTCTGAAATTAAATCCTCCAAAGTCAAATCTTCTGATCTTAATGATAGGTTTAACATGAACAATAGCCTTGTAGTGCCCTCTCGAAGACGCTCGGGTGGGCTTTGGTTGATGTGGAGTGATGATCTTCAACTTAATGTACATACCTCTAATTTCCATGTCATCCTAGCCACGGCTACGCATACTGCTAGTAGTATTAAGTTTGGTTTAGTCTGTATTTATGGTGATCCTTATCACAGTAAAACTAGTGATGTATGGGAGGAAACTACTGCTTTTGTGTATGATAATCACAACCTTCCGATATTATGTATGGGAGACTTAAATTATCTTTTGTATGATATGGACAAGAGCTCTTCTAATATAAATCGTAGTCGTATGTATGCTTTTCGTGCTCTTGTAAAAAATTGTGGTCTCTTTGATTTGGGCTACAGTGGACCTGCTTACACATGGACTAACAGAAGATTTGCTTCTAAACCTGTGTTTGAAAGATTAGATCGTTGCTTAGTTAATGCTGAATGATGTGATGCTTATCCTATATCTAATGTTTATAACATGCCTATTGTTCACACCCTTAGTGATCACGCTGCTATTCTTCTCTCTACGGATGACCCTATACGAAAAATCAAGCGAACTTTTAAATTTGAAAATTGGTGGCTCAAGGAAAGCGACTTCCAAAGTTGTGCCAAAGGAGATTGGCTCTTAACTGCTAACAAACCTTTTTCCACTAGAACCAAACACCTTGCAGGAACTCTAAAGACATGGTGCAAGAAAAAGAAGCCGCTTAATCTGGAGATTGATGACCTCGAGGAGCAAATGAAACAAATTCAGATGAGGCCGATTCATCAGCAGGACCAAGCCCTACAAATGACTTTGGCTAATAGGTATGAACAATCTTTGACCAAGCTTACAGACTTCTACATGCAAAGAGCTAAGAAACATTGGGCAAAAAATGGAGATAGAAACACCTCCTTCTTCCATAGGGCGGTCATTAAAAGGAAAAGGAGAAACACAATTGTCTTTGTTAAAGATGAAAATGATGTCGTTCATTTTATGCCTGACAAAATAAGCAACACTTTTGTGAGTTATTTCAAATCAATATTCGCTTCTACAAATACTAACAATGGCAGGCCTTTTATTGGGACAAACTCCCACAAGATACCCAAGACTACACTTATAGCTTACCAGATGAACAAGAAGTCTGGGAAACAATCAAGGAAATGAAAAGAAATGCATCACCAGGTCCAGATGGATTTAATGTTGAATTCTACATAGCAACTTGGGATTGGATTGGTAAAGATGTGATTCAACTGGTAAGGAACTTCTTCAAACAGGTATCAGGCCTTCTCACATTAATGAAACACATATTGCTCTTATTCCAAAAAAAAACTGGTTCCTTTAGTTCCAGCCGATTACAGACCTATCAGTTTGTGTAATGTTATCTACAAAATTATTGCCAAATGTCTTGCCAATAGACTTAAGCCTCACCTGCCGGATTATATTCATCCCTCTCAACAAGCTTTTATTGAAGGTAGAAGGATTAGCAACAATATTATTATTGCTCAAGAAATAGCTCACTCTTTTTTTTCTTTAGGCTCTTGGAAAAACAAATCCTTCATGTTAAAAATTGACTTGGCTAAGGCGTTTGATAGATTGGAATGGGATTTCATTGTCTCCGCGCTTGCACGTAAAGAGCTACATGGCCATTTCATTAATTTAATTCACGCCTGTGTTTCTTCGCCAACATTCTCTGTTGTCATTAAGGGTCAGCCGTTTGCCAAGTTCAAAGGGAACAGAGGCATTCGACAAGGATGCCCTTTGTCCCCGTACTTATTTGTGCTTGCCATAAATGATCTTTCTATTGCTTTACAACTGTCTATGTCTCAGAATAACCTTGCAGGTGTAATGCTTGGACCAAACAGCCCTGCCATACACTCGCTTCTATTTGCAGATGATCTACTCATATGTGGAGAAGCTACATCTCAAGAAGCAACGCGAATGAAAAGCATCTTGCAAGATTTTTGTAGACGATCAGGGCAAACTCCAAACTGGAGTAAGTCAGGTATAATTTTTAGCAGACATGTCGATCAACCTGCAGCTCAAGCTATTACCAATATTTTTCGTGTTCCCAAAATGGATAATAATTTCATTCACCATGGACACCCTCTTATTCTGCCAGCTAATGATAGAGCTTCAGCTTACAACTTTGTGCTAGACAAATTCAAATCCAAACTTAGTACTTATAAGGCAGACAAACTATCACATGCCGCCAGACTTGAACTAATCAAATCTGTTTTTTGCTTCCATCCCAGTTTATTACATGTCAAATATTCTCTTCTCCAAAAAATTCATTTCTAAGCTCAGAGCTATTATTAGAACCTTCTGGTGGACAGGAGTTAGAGAAGAACCAAATGCAAAATCCCTCTGTCTCAGAGCTTGGAGAGACATTTGCACACCAAAAAATGAAGGTGGTCTTGGTATCAGGAATCTCCAAGCTATGAATCAAGCTCTCATCCTTATGAATTCATGGAGAATTGCTGATTAGCCGAACAACTTTCTACACTTGGTTCTCAAATCCAAATATTTCCCTGATACATCCATTTGGCGTCCAAATTCAAATGCCCCAAAATCAGCTTTCTGGGCGTCCATTCTCAAAATTCTTCCCATCCTCATAGCCCATTCCTTCTATCAAATTACTCAAGGAAATATGTCAGTCTGGAGCACACACCTTGGTTTTCTGGTTGGAACCATATTTATGATGCCTTAATAATACAACCGGAGGGATTCTCTTACCCAGCTCAAGCGAAGGACCTTTGGAAGCCAAATCAGCATGCTTGG
Organism: Lolium rigidum; assembly: GCF_022539505.1. NCBI lineage: Eukaryota > Viridiplantae > Streptophyta > Magnoliopsida > Poales > Poaceae > Lolium > Lolium rigidum. The sequence continues at coordinate 12,613,917 of NC_061514.1, read as the reverse complement.
GATGAGCAGCTTATTAACACTCTTTTCCAGGAACCAATTGCAGCTGAAATAAAAAGAGCTATTATTATTCAGGCACCGCAGGAAGATATTCTTTGTTGGAAACTAACTCCTAATGGTAAATGCAACACTAAAAGTGCCTATAGAGCTTGTCTCACTAACTTGCAGGAAAATGGCGAACCAAGTCCGAGAGAGGTTGGTCAAACAACATTGCAATTGCTGAAGAAAATATGGTGCAACAAACAAGTAACACCGAGGGTACAGACCTTCGGTTGGCGACTGCTGCGTAAAGCGATTCCCACTGGGATGCGAGCAGGTAGGTGCTCAAACATATTAGTAAACTTTGCTCGAGATGTCACCTTGAAGAATCAGATTTACATTTATTCTTTACCTGCAACTTTGCAAGAGAGGCTTGGTTTACTCATCCTTGGTATATCAGAATAGATCATTTGATTCTCAATACTAATTCCCTTACTGATGTCATCCTTAGATTGTTAAACATTAATCATCCACATGCAAATCTTTCAAATGTCTTAACTTTCATGTGGTGCTTATGGAAAGCCAGAAATGAAAACTTATTTAATAGAAAACAAATTTACCCAACTCAGATCCATCATATGGCACAATCTATTATGCAAAATCTAGAGATGTCTGATGAGTTGCGGGAAGACAAAGATAGAGAACAGGATGGTAGCACAAAGTACCAAAGTGCAACTCACTTGAAGATGCAACGGCCTAGGAACCACCACCTCCAACAAGATTCTTATATCCAAGATTTTGCTATTACTTCTCCTTTGCAGGGTACCACAATCAAAACAGCTCTTCAACTACGTGGACACAAGATTTTCTCTGATGCATCTTGGAAAAACAACAATACTTCAGAAAATACAGGTGCACGCGCGGGAATTGGACTCTTTCTTCAACTCCAAACGACTCAGGCCAACTGCAAAGTTAGGATCTAGGCATCAACAAATCATATTTTCTCGCCACTGCAAGCGGAAGCTTTGGCTCTGGTTTTTGCAGCAAAGATTGCGAACTCACTGGAACTTCAAGGAGTAACATTTCTGACGGACAAACTCACTCTTGCAAAGGCTGCAGCAGCAAGATCCATCGCTCACGAGCAGGTTCCGTGGCATATCAGGAATGTCATAGCCTCTTTCAATCAGGTCACCACTCATCTTCAAGCGGCCATATACCACATCAACAGGAATCTCAATGGAGAGGCAAACGAATGTGCACACAAAGCTCTAGAAAATACAGATTCTGAGCCTATCTTTAGATGCAAATGTTCAGCTCATTGCAATAGCCCATGTCCTATTTACACTTCTTTACAGTCTATGAACATGACATGCTATGTACTGCACTCTGTAATTTGTGATTGAGCTGAAATGAAATTGGCGCCCCAAGCGCCTCACCTTGTTCAAAAAAATAATGCAACCATAGAGAAGGAGGCACCACATGCAATACATTTAATTAACACGAACACAAAAAAATATTTTTACATAATTAGTTGTCCCATTCATTAATTGGCTTTGTTTTCTTGGTACCCGAAATATGAGTTTGTGGCTTATATACAAAAACAGAGGGAGCATATTTCAGATTTGCAAACATATGGACGAATCTCATATCAAAATGATTTGAAACACAAATAAAAATCCAAACAATACTGAATAGTACATTATACAAGTAGTTCATCATTATTACATGAATAACTCTTCATCAAATTGCACACAAATCAACTCACATACATGCATAGTTTATCACAAACACTTGAAGTTCATCCACAAACACACGTAGTTCATCACATAATTTAACGACGTCCACCACTCCGTTGTTGCCCCTACCATCATGTCCACCAGTCTTCCATTAGATCGTCCATTGACCGGGCCACCATGTTTCAGGCGCTTGTTCTTGTGCGCGTGCAATGCAAGCACCATGGCTATGTCTTCTTTCTCTTCAATATCAAACTCTTCGTCGGACGTCGTGTAGTCATACGAGCTCGAATTCATCTACATTAATTTGAGTCGATTAACAACTACACTAGAACAAGAATTATCAAACAAATATTGCAAGAAAAAGAAACAAAATGATCGTAGTTATATTCAGGACGTGGCTCGTGTGAAAAAAATGTTAGTTCACAAGAGAGGCGTTCTTTTTTTATACTTAGATGCTAAAGAGACGGGACTGGAGCCAAGTCCTTGGTCTTTGGTGCCCCCGATCAAGACATACGCGTGGGAGTCAAGATCCCCTTTTTTCTATCGATTTGTCACAACCGACAAATCAACTCCAACAACTAGAGTCTAGAAGGAGTAGCATGCATACATGTACCCATCTTATATTGATTTTTAGATCTCAGGGGCTACGGCCCCATTCCTTATGCCACTAGAAATAGTTTTCAAAAGAAATTACTTGTCTGTCGCAATGTTATGCATGTTTAGTATACTTGCAGGAAATAGTTTTATTAATCCCACGGGTTGATTGGAATTTGACTCTGATTTTTCACTAACGATGATGGAGACAAAGTTCAAGGCGAGGTCCATCCTGACCATGATCATATCCTCTTCTTTATCGAAAAATGATAATATCCTCTTCTTTTGCCTAATGGCGCCAACGGGCATCCTCATCACGGGTGTATAACAAAAACAGCCTGACGGTGTTGGTAGTCGAGGGCAGTATCAACTCGGTGGCCCTTGTCGACTTCATGGCCAACAAGGTGCAAAGCAAAGGGAAGCTGCATGTCGGCATCAATGTATGCATGCTCGGAGCAGGCGTAATGTTGATGCTCGCCATATAGGCGTAGCCGGCTGAACATCAAACATTTTTTGCTTAGGACGTTGTCAGTTCCAAGATGTCAGTGCTATGTAGAATACTTGGGCGGTACAACTACCGATAAACAGACTATTTAAATGCTTTTGGTTTCATCCAGTATCTCAAAGCCTACCAGTATAGTGAATGGGAATGGGAAGTAACGAAAGCCTAACATGGCACATTTATAAGGATTATCACTTTTAGTCTATAAAAGGTTTTGTTTTCAGGATGGTTCATGCAAGCGTGCATATATAGAGGATAGAGGATAGAGGATAGAGGAGGAGTCTTTCCAGAAGTGTGGGCTTGCATGTTAGTTTGGTATTCATTCACACTATATGTTGTTTCGGTGGTTATTTTAAAACTATAAATACAAATTGCACTCAAAAGGTATGACATGTTATCTGTGCTTGGTGTCAGTTGTGAGTTAGCAATGATCTATAGGGTCCTAACAGACACACCATAATGAGCCACATCATTCAAATTAATAGTTAGATTTAAAATTAATGGTTATGATTTAATGGAAGATATTTAATTGCATAACAGTGTACTAGTTCCCATTTCACACATTTTATATCTAAGGACTACCTTTAATACATGTCCATGGTTTTTCTTTAGACATGGACCCCGTTTAGGGAACAGATCCCATACGAATAGGCTAGAGTCCGATTAAAAAAGGTTCTCTATATGGAGAAACCCATGGGAACATAGGAAAATATATGCACACTATGTATCTAGCTAGCTTCAGACAAGGGGTATTGGCATTTTTGAAATAAGTTTTAATGTATTTTAAAATGTTTAAAAAATGAAAAAAAATGTGCGCGTACATCTCGTAGTTCTATATGCTTACAGATTAATTTCACTAAATACTGATATATTCTGTGTTGTGCACAAAAAAGGAAAAAATTATGCTACGTGGAGAGCCGCAGACAGACGCTAAAAGAGGTCAAATAGGGAAACCCTTACCGTGGTTGTTTGCTTGACATTTAGAAGAGAGAAATGTACATGACAGATAGTGGTACCAAGGACAGATTGCTCTGTACGATTACAGAAATTAGTAAATTGATTGACTTGAAAAAACATGATAGATGTAGAAGGGTTATTGGAGATTGCACAACACCAATAGGGCCGGCTGCTCATATATATACGGAGACCTATGTCTATACAATATGTTACTCAACACCCCCCCCCGCAGTCGAAGGGTCGGCACCGACATACAGACTTGAGCGAAACTCAGGAAAAGTCGTGGATGGCAATCCCTTCGTCATGATGTCGGCAAATTGCTGAGACGTCGGTACGTGAAGAACTCGAACGCGACCGAGGGCAACTTGCTCACGAACGAAGTGGATGTCCAACTCGATGTGCTTGGTGCGCCGATGATGAACAGGGTTGGCGGAGAGGTGGACAGCCGATACGTTGTCACAGAAAACCACCGTAGCCTTGTCAACAGGACAAGAGAGCTCGGACAGAAGCTGGCGAAGCCATGTGCACTCAGCCACAGCGTTAGCCACGGCGCGGTACTCGGCCTCAGCACTGGAGCGGGACACGGTGGGCTGCCTCTTGGAGGACCAAGAGACAAGCGACGAGCCGAGGTAGACGCAGTAGCCGCTGGTGGAGCGGCGTGTATCCGGGCAACCCGCCCAGTCCGCGTCGGAGTAGGCGAGAAGGTCAGTCGACGTCGAGGGCGAAGCATGCAACGTCAAGCCGTAGCCCATGGTACCACAGACGTAGCGGAGAATCCGCTTCACCGCGGCCCAATGAGCATCCCGAGGAGCATGCATATGCAAGCACACCTGCTGCACGGCGTACTGGAGCTCCGGTCGCGTCAGCGTCAAGTACTGAAGAGCACCGACGATGGAGCGATAGAGCGGCGCGTCGGACGCCAGCGACCCATCACTGGCGGAGAGCTTGGCCTTCGTGTCGACAGGAGTAGGCGCAGGGTTGCAGTTAAGCATCCCTGCACGCTCGAGAAGCTCGTGGGCATACTTCCGCTGATGGAGGAAGAACCCGTCCGCACGTCGGACAACCTCGATGCCGAGGAAGTAGTGGAGCGGGCCAAGATCCTTCAACGCGAACTCAGCGCGAAGGCGGTCGGTGAGCTGTTGAAGAAGACCAGCGGTGGAGGCCGTCAGGATGATGTCGTCGACGTACGGCAGCGAGGTATGCCATGTCGTTGCCGGTCCGGTAGACAAACGAGTGACGCATCGGAGCGCGTGGAGCGGAAACCCAGCTGATGCGGGAAGCCGGCGATGCGCTGGTACCGGGCGCGGGCGCTGCTTCAGTCCATACAGAGACCGAGAGAGCAAGCACACGTCATCGGGGCGCTCGGTGTCGACGAAGCCGATGGGTTGGTGGCAGTACACCTGTTCCTGCAGATGACCATGAAGGAAGGCGTTGGAGACGTCCATTTGATGTACGGGCCACACACGAGACGCGGCGAGGTGCAACACTGTGCGGATCGTGCCTGGTTTGACAACCGGGGCAAACGTATCCGTGAAGTCGATGCCAGCGCGCTGCCGAAAACCGCGCACCACCCAGCGCGCCTTGTAGCGCTCGGGAGTACCGTCGGAGCCGAGCTTGTGCTTGAAGACCCATTTGCCGGAGATGACGTTGGCGCGAGGTGGCCGGGGAACGAGCTCCCAGGTCCTATTGCGCTGCAGCGCGTCGTACTCCTCCTGCATGGCGGCGCGCCAATGCGGGTCGCGCAAGGCAGCGCGAGCCGAGGTGGGCACCGGCGAAGGAGCGATCGCCGGGCCGGTGGCGGAACCGGTCGGACCGGGCGGCAGGCCGGGTGGGCCGGCTGGGGGGCCGGTCTGACCGGGCGCTCGGCCGGGTCGGCTGGTGAAGGGGGCGCCGCCGTCGTGCGGCAATATGCTGTTGCCGCTGGCCCAGAAGGCAGACGCGGTAGACGGAGATGCCGCGCAGACATACTGATCGGCGGGGTAGCGTGTAGACGGCCGCCGCACGCCTGCGCGGGCGCGGGTGAGCATGGGCTCAGGAGCCGCAGCGACGGGTGGCGAGGCAGGCGACGAAGGGGCGGCCGCCGCGGGCGATGGCACTCCGGGCGACGCGGGCGATGGCGCCTCGGGCGTCGCGGGCGCGGTCGAAGGGGACGCCGCGGGCGATGGCGCCGGGGCGCCGCGGGCGTCGCGGGTACGGGCGACGGGGGCGCCGCGGCCACCGCGGGCGACGGGGACGCCGAGGGACCAGGCGGGGCCGGCACCGGAGGGGCCACCGCGGTCAGTCGTCGGCACGCGGCCGCAGGAGGGCCAGCGGGCGCCGGGGGCGTCGTCGGAGGTGTCGCCATGAGTCCCTGCTGAAACGGAAAAACCAACTCGTCAAGGTACACGTGCCGGGAAGTGAGGACACGATGGGAGACCGGGTCGTAACAGCGGTAGCCCTTGGTGTTGGCGGGGTAGCCGAGAAACACACGAGGGAGGGAGCGCGGCGCAAGCTTATGCGCGGCGGTGGCAGCGGTGTTAGGATAACACCGGCGGCCGAAGATGCGGAGGTCATCATAAGTGGGCGGCGCACCGTAAAGGAGATGATGCGGCGTGTAGGACCAACGCACACGACACGGGCGGATGTTGACGAGGAGAGTCGCCGTGGCAAGGGCATCCGACCAGAATCGCGGGGGCATGGAGGCATGGAACAGAAGGGTGCGGACGCAGTCGTTGAGGGTACGAAGCATCCGTTCGGCACGGCCATTCTGTGAAGAAGTGTATGGACACGTGAGGCGGAAGATGGCGCCGTGGGTGGCTAGAAGTGAGAGAATGGTGATGTTGTCGAACTCCTTGCCGTTGTCGGTTTGTAAGGCGTGAATGGGGCGACCAAACTGAGTGGAGACGAAGGCGAAGAAGGCGGTGAGGGTGGTGGCAACATCTGACTTACGGCGAAGTGGAAAAGTCCATACAAAATGCGAGTAATCATCAAGAATCACAAGATAATAATTATAACCAGAGTTACTCGGAACCGGCGAGGTCCAAACATCACTATGAATAAGTTGAAAAGGAAAAGACGCGACTGTGGAGGACGAGCTAAACGGGAGGCGAACATGTTTGCCTAGACGACATGCTTCACAAGAGTGGGCATCCGTTTTATTACAAGTAAAGGAGAAGCCTTGCATTATTCGACGCAGAGTGGCGGAGCTCGGATGACCAAGACAGACGTGCCAAAGGTCGACACCGGCGGAGAGAGCGAGTGGGCGGCCGGTGTTGGTGGAGGCCGCGCCAACGGGGTAGAGATCACCGGGGCTGTCACATCGGTGGAGGAGCATCCGGGTGAAGGAGATATGCCCTAGAGGCAATAATAAAGTGGTTATTATTTATATCTTTATGTTTATGATAAATGTTTATATGTCATGCTATAATTGTATTAACCGAAACATTAGTACATGTGTGATATGTAGACAAACAAGAAGTCCCTAGTATGCCTCTTAAACTAGCTTGTTGATTAATGGATGATTAGTTTCATAATCATGAACATTGGATGTTATTAATAACAAGGTTATGTCATTGTATGAATGATATAATGGACACACCCAATTAAGCGTAGCATAAGATCTCGTCATTAAGTTATTTGCTATAAGCTTTCGATACATAGTTACCTAATCCTTATGACCATGAGATCATGTAAATCACTTATACCGGAAAGGTACTTTGATTACACCAAACACCACTCGCGTAAATGGGTGGCTATAAAGGTGGGATTAAGTATCCGGAAAGTATGAGTTGAGGCATATGGATCAACGAGTGGGATTTGTCCATCCCGATGACGGATAGATATACTCCGGGCCCTCTCGGTGGAATGTCGTCTAATGTCTTGCAAGCATATGAATAAGTTCATAAGAGACCACATACCACGATACGAGTAAAGAGTACTTGTCAGGAGACGAGGTTGAACAAGGTATAGAGTGATACCGAAGATCAAACCTCGGATAAGTAAAATATCGCGAGACAAAGGGAATTGGTATTGTATGTGAATGGTTCATTCGATCACTAAAGTCATCGTTGAATATGTGGGAGCCATTATGGATCTCCAGATCCCGCTATTGGTTATTGGTCGGAGTGAGTACTCAACCATGTCCGCATAGTTCACGAACCGTAGGGTGACACACTTAAAGTTGGATGTTGAAATGGTAGTTCTTGAATATGGAATGGAGTTGGAATATTTGTTCGAAGTCCCGAATGTGATCCCGGACATCACGAGGAGTTCGGAATGGTCCGGAGAATAAGATTCATATATAGGATGTCATTTTATGTGAATAAAATGTCGCGGAAGGTTCTATGGAAGGTTCTAGAAGGTTCTAGAAAAGTCCGGAAGAAACCACCAAGGAAGGTGGAGTCCACATGGGACTCCACCTCCATGGCCGGCCAACCCTAGTTGGGGAGGAGTCCCAAGTGGACTCCCCCTTAGGGGGCCGGCCACCCCCCACATGGGAGGTGGAACTCCCACCTTGGTGGGAGTCCTAGCTTGGCTAGGTTTCCCCCCCTATGGAAGGTTTTGGTTCGGGTCTTATTCGAAGACTTGGAGACCAACTCTTGGGGATCCACCTATATAATGAGGGGCCAAGGGAGGGGGCCGGCCACCCCTAAGACCATAGCTTGGCCGCCCCCCTTGAGTGGCCGGCCACCCCCTCCCAAACCCTAGCCGCCCGCTCCTCCACTTCCCGCACGCTTAGCGAAGCTCCGCCGGACTTCTCCACCACCACCGACACCACGCCGTCGTGCTGTCGGATTCAAGAGGAGCTACTACTTCCGCTGCCCGCTGGAACGGGGAGGTGGACGTCGTCTTCATCAACAACCGAACGTGTGACCGAGTACGGAGGTGCTGCCCGTTCGTGGCGCCGAAACCGATCGTGATCAAGATCTTCTACGCGCTTTTGCAAGCGGCAAGTGAACGTCTACCGCAGCAACAAGAGCCTCATCTTGTAGGCTTTGGAATCTCTTCAAGGGTGAGACTCGATACCCCCTCGTTGCTACCGTCTTCTAGATTGCATCTTGGCTTGGATTGCGTGTTCGCGGTAGGAATTTTTTGTTTTCTATGCAACGTTATACTACGGTGGTATCGAGCCGTGTCTATGCATAGATGGTTGCACGAGTAGAACACAATGGTTTTGTGGGCGTTGATGCTCTTGTTATCTTTAGTTGAGTACTTTGCATCTTTATGGCATAGTGGGATGAAGCGGCTCGGACTAACTTTACATGACCGCGTTCATGAGACTTGTTCCTCGTTCGACATGCAACTTGTATTGCATAAGAGGCTTTGCGGGTGTCTGTCTCTCCTACTATAGTAAAGATTCAATTTACTCTTCTATTGACAACATTAGTATCAACGTTGTGGTTCATGTTCGTAGGTAGATTAGATCTATATCGAAAACCCTAAACCACGTAAAATATGCAAACCAAATTAGAGAGCGTCTAACTTGTTTTTGCAGGGTTTGGTGATGTGATATGGCCATAATGTGATGATGAATATGTATGAGATGATCATTATTGTATTGTGGCAACCGGCAGGAGCCTTATGGTTGTCTTTAAATTTCATGTTGAGTAGTATTTCAAAGTAGTTGTAATAGTTGCTACATGGAGGACAATCATGAAGACGGCGCCATTGACCTTGGTGCTTCGCCGACGATGATGGAGATCATGCCCAAAGATGATGGAGATCATGTCCGTGCTTTGGAGATGAAGATCAAAGGCACAAAGACAAAAGGGCCATATCATATCACATATGAACTGCATGTGATGTTAATCCTTTTATGCATCTTATTTTGCTTAGATCGCGACGGTAGCATTATAAGATGATCCCTCACTAAAATCTCAAGATAATAAAGTGTTCATCCTTAGTAGCACCGTTATCAAGTCTTATCGTTTCGAAGCATCTCGTGATGATCGGGTGTGATAGATTCGATAAGTACATACAACGGGTGCAAGAAAGTTTTGCACATGCGGAT
>NC_061514.1:12571707-12604063 GCF_022539505.1 Lolium rigidum | reverse complement strand
GAGCCTAGCATGTACGGACATGGTCTCGGAACACGTGATACCGAAAGGTAGAGCATGAATCATATGATTGATATGATGAACACTTTGAGTGTTCGCCATTGAAATTACACCTTTTCTCGTCGCTGATCGATTTGAGGTGCGGTGGATTTGGTTCGTGTGATCACTAAGACAATGCGAGGGATATTGTTTTGAGTGGGAGTTCACCTAGATTTTTAATTATGTTGAATTAAAATTTGAACTCAATTTGTCATAAACTTAGTCTAAACTATTGCAAATATATGTTGTAGAGATGGCGTCCTCAATCAATTTTAACCGGTTCCTAGAGAAAGAAAAGCTTAAGAGCAACGGTAGCAACTTCACCAGGCCGGTTCCGTCATGTGAGGATCTTCCTCTGCGGCGGAAATCTGCAATATGTGCTTGATGCACCGCTAGGTGACCCTCCTACGTGAACCGAAACCGATGAAGTAAAAGCTGTTTACGAGACTCGGAAAACTCCGGTACTCTCAAGTTCGAGTGTGCCATCTCGTGCGATCTGGAATCCGATCTTCAAAAACGTTTTGAGCACCACGATCCTCATGAGTTGATGAATGAGCTGAAAGCTATTTTTGAGACTCATGCGGCCGTGGAATGCTATGAAGCATCGAAACATTTCTTCAGTCTGTATGATGGAAGAAGGCAGCTCCATTAGTGAGCACATGCTCGCCATGACCAGGGCATGCGAAGAAACTCGGTGACTTGGGAATAGTGATTCCTAACGAATCGGGGATTAATCGTGTCCTTCAATCACTTGCCACCAAGTTATAAGAACTTTGTGATGAACTACAATATGCGAGAACATGAACAAGGAGTTACTCGAACTCTTTGGCATGCTAAAAGCTGCCGAGATTGAGATCAAGAAAGAGCACCAAGTGTTGATGGTCAACAAGACCACCGAGTTTCAAGAAACAGGGGCAAGTCTAAGGGAAAATTCAAGAAGGGTGGCAAGAAAGCTGCCACGCCTCCTATGAAACCTAAGAACGGCCCTAAGCACGATGCTCGAGTGCTATTACGCAAGGAGAAGGGACACTGGAAGCGTAATTGCTCCAAGTATTTGGCGAGATCTCGAAGAGCGGCCTTGTCAAGAAGAAGAAAGAAGGTATATCTGATATACATGTTATAGATGTTTATCTCACTAGTTCTCGTTCTAGTACACGGGTATTTGATACTTGGTTCGGTTGCTCATATTTGTAACTCGAAACGGGAACTAAAGAATAAACGACAACTCGCTGAAAGATGAAGTGACGATGCGCGTTGGAAACGGATCCAAGGTCAATGTGATCGCGGTCGGCACACTTCCTCTACATCTACCTTCGGGATTAGTTTTAAGCCTAAATAATTGTTATTATGTACTGCGTTGAGCATGAACATTATATCCGGATCTTGTTTAATGCAAGACGGTTATTCATTCAAGTCCGAGAATAATGGTTGTTCTATTTTTATGAATAATATCTTTTATGGTCGAGCACCACAAAAGAATGGCTTATTTCTATTAGATCTCGATAGTAGTGATACGCATATACATAACATTGATGCTAAGCGAATTAAATTGAATGATAATTCTACTTATATGTGGCATTGTCGTCTTGGTCATATTGGAGTGAAACGCATGAAGAAACTCCATGCTTGATGGATTACTTGAATCACTTGACTTTGAGTCACTTGATAGATGCGAAGCATGTCTAATGGGAAAAATGACTAAGACTCCATTTTCTGGTATGATGGAGCGAGCTACTGACTTATTGGAAATCATACATACCGATGTGTGCGGACCAATGAGTGTAGCATCGCGCGGTGGTTATCGTTATGTTCTAACCTTCACGGATGATCTGAGTAGATATGGGTATATCTATTTCATGAAACATAAATCCGAAACTTTTGAGAAGTTTAAGGAATTCCAAAGTGAAGTAGAAAATCAACGTAACAAGAAGATTAAATTTCTACGATCCGATCGCGGAGGTGAATATCCGAGTTATGAGTTTGGCATGCATTTAAAGAAATGCGGAATACTTTCACAATTGACACCGCCGGGAACACCACAACGAAACGGTGTGTCCGAACGTCGTAATCGAACTCTCTTAGATATGGTTCGTTCTATGATGTCTCTTACCGATTTGCCGTTATCATTTTGGAGTTATGCATTAGAGACAGCCGCATTCACTTTAAATAGAGCACCATCAAAATCCGTAGAAACGACACCGTATGAATTATGGTTTAATAAGAAACCTAAGTCTGTCGTTCCTTAAAGTTTGGGGTTGCGAAGCCTATGTAAAAAAGTTACAACCGGACAAGCTAGAACCCAAAGCGGAGAAATGCGTCTTCATAGGATACCCTAAGGAAACTATAGGGTACACTTTCTATCACGAGATCCAAAGGCAAAATCTTTGTTGCTAAGAACGGAACCTTTCTTGAGAAAGAATTTCTCACTAAAGAAGTGATCTGGAAGAAAAGTAGAACTCGATGAGATTAATGAATCTATACTCGTTGATCGAGTAGCGCGAGTCTCGGAAGATGTACCTGTACCGCCTACACCGGCAACGAGAGAAAGCTAATGATAATGATCATGAAACTTCGAACGAGGAAACTACTGAACCTCGCGGATCGACAAGGGAACGTGCCACTCCGATTGGTATGATCCTTGTCTAAATGTCATGATTGTGGATAACAATGATGAGGACCCTGCGACGTATGAAGAAGCGATGATGAGCCCAGATTCCAACAAATGGCAAGAAGCCATGAAATCCGAAATGGGATCCATGTATGATAACAAAGTATGGACTTTGGTAGACTTACCGATAGCCGAAAGGCTGTCGAGAATAAATGGATCTTCAAGAGAAAAACGAGATGCTTGATGGTAATATTACTGTCTATAAAGCTCGACTTGTCGCAAAGGGTTTCAGACAAATTCAAGGAGTTGACTACGATGAGATTTTCTCACCCGTAGCGAAGCTAAAATCTGTGAGGATTTTGTTAGCAATAGCTGCATTTTTCGATTATGAGATTTGGCGAGATGGATGTCAAAACGGCGTTCCTTAATGGAGACATTGAGGAAGAGTTGTATATGGTACAACCCAAAGGTTTTGTTGATCCTAAAAATGCTGACAAAGTATGCAAACTTCAGCGTTCAATCTATGGACTGAAGCAAGCATCGAGAAGTTGGAACCGACGCTTTGATAAGGTGATCAAAGACTTCGGGTTTATACAGTGTCATGGAGAGGCCTGTATTTACAAGAAAGTGAGTGGGAGCTGCGTAGCATTCCCGATATTATATGTAGATGACATATTATTGATCGGGAATGATATAGAACTATTAAGCGATGTAAAAGGTTATTTGAATAACGAGTTTTTCAATGAAAGACCTTGGTGAAGCATCGTATATATTAGGCATCAAGATTTATAGAGATAGATCAAGACGCCTAATAGGGCTATCACGAGTACATACCTGGACAAGATTCTAAAGAAGTTTAGAATGGACGAAAGTAAGAAAGGGTTTTTACCTATGTTACCGGGCAAGGTCTTGAGTAAGACTCAAGGACCGGCTACGAGCGAAGAAGAGAAAGGATGAATCGGATCCCCTATGCTTCGGCGAGTAGGCTCTATTATGTATGCCATGCTATGTACAAGACCGGATATAGCGCATGCTGTTAGTTTGACTAGCGGATATCAAAGTGATCCGGGAATGGAACAACTGGACAGCGGTCAAGAATATCCTGAAGTACTTGAAAAGAACTAAGGATATGTTTCTTTGTTATGGAGGTGACCAAGAGCTCGTTGTAACAAGTTACACCGATGCAAGTTGGAACACCGATCCCGATGACTCTAAGTCACAATGCGGGTACGTGTTTATATTGAATGGTGCTTTGCAGTAAAGCTGGGCAAGCTCGAAGCGGTGCACGGTGGCGAAGTCTTCAACGGAATCGAGTACATAGCGGCTTCGGAGGCTTCATCGGAAGCGGTATGGATGAAGAGGTTCATTGTAGAGCTCGGTGTGGTTCCTAGTGCATTGGACCCATTAATCATTTACTTGTGATAACATGGGTGCCATCGCCAATGCACAAGAGCCAAGGTCACACAAGAGGTCGAAGCATATCAAGCTGCGTTACCACTCGATTCGCGAGTACATCGAAGATGGAGAAGTAAAGATTTGCAAAGTACACACCGATCCGAATGTAGCAGATCCGTTGACTAAAGCTCTCCCTAGGGCAAAGCATGACCAACACCGGAATGCCATGGGTGTTAGGTATATTACAATGTAATCTAGATTATTGACTCTAGTGCAAGTGGGAGGTCGAAGGAGATATGCCCTAGAGGCAATAATAAAGTGGTTATTATTTATATCTTTATGTTTATGATAAATGTTTATATGTCATGCTATAATTGTATTAGCAGAAACATTAGTACATGTGTGATATGTAGACAAACAAGAAGTCCCTAGTATGCCTCTTAAACTAGCTTGTTGATTAATGGATGATTAGTTTCATAATCATGAACATTGGATGTTATTAATAACAAGGTTATGTCATTGTATGAATGATATAATGGACACACCCAATTAAGCGTAGCATAAGATCTCGTCATTAAGTTATTTGCTATAAGCTTTCGATACATAGTTACCTAATCCTTATGACCATGAGATCATGTAAATCACTTATACCGGAAAGGTACTTTGATTACACCAAACACCACTGCGTAAATGGGTGGCTATAAAGGTGGGATTAAGTATCCGGAAAGTATGAGTTGAGGCATATGGATCAACGAGTGGGATTTGTCCATCCCGATGACGGATAGATATACTCTGGGCCCTCTCGGTGGAATGTCGTCTAATGTCTTGCAAGCATATGAATAAGTTCATAAGAGACCACATACCACGATACGAGTAAAGAGTACTTGTCAGGAGACGAGGTTGAACAAGGTATAGAGTGATACCGAAGATCAGACCTCGGACAAGTAAAATATCGCGAGACAAAGGGAATTGGTATTGTATGTGAATGGTTCATTCGATCACTAAAGTCATCGTTGAATATGTGGGAGCCATTATGGATCTCCGGATCCCGCTATTGGTTATTGGTCGGAGTGAGTACTCAACCATGTCCGCATAGTTCACGAACCGTAGGGTGACACACTTAAAGTTGGATGTTGAAATGGTAGTTCTTGAATATGGAATGGAGTTGGAATATTTGTTCGAAGTCCCGAATGTGATCCCGGACATCACGAGGAGTTCGGAATGGTCGGAGAATAAGATTCATATATAGGATGTCATTTTATGTGAATAAAATGTCGCGGAAGGTTCTATGGAAGGTTCTAGAAGGTTCTAGAAAAGTCCGGAAGAAACCACCAAGGAAGGTGGAGTCCACATGGGACTCCACCTCCATGGCCGGCCAACCCTAGTGGGGGAGGAGTCCCAAGTGGACTCCCCCAGGGGGCCGGCCCCCCCACATGGGAGGTGGTACTCCCACCTTGGTGGGAGTCCTAGCTTGGCTAGGTTTCCCCCCTCCTATGGAAGGTTTTTGGTTCGGGTCTTATTCGAAGACTTGGACACCACCTCTTGGGGTTCCACCTATATAATGAGGGGCCAAGGGGAGGGGGCCGGCCACCCCAAGACCACAGCACGGCCGACCCCCTTGAGTGGCCGGCCACCCCCTCCCAAACCCTAGCCGCCCCGCTCCTCCACTTCCCGCACGCTTAGCGAAGCTCCGCCGGACTTCTCCACCACCACCGACACCACGCCGTCGTGTCTGTCGGATTCAAGAGGAGCTACTACTTCCGCTGCCCGCCGGAACGGGGAGGTGGACGTCGTCTTCATCAACAACCGAACGTGTGACCGAGTACGGAGGTGCTGCCCGTTCGTGGCGCCGGAACCGATCGTGATCAAGATCTTCTACGCGCTTTTGCAAGCGGCAAGTGAACGTCTACCGCAGCAACAAGAGCCTCATCTTGTAGGCTTTGGAATCTCTTCAAGGGTGAGACTCGATACCCCCTCGTTGCTACCGTCTTCTAGATTGCATCTTGGCTTGGATTGCGTGTTCGCGGTAGGAAATTTTTTGTTTTCTATGCAACGTTATACTACACCGGGTACGACCATCCTTGACAGAGAAACCAAAAGCGTCAAATTCCACAGTCACAGGGTTATCACGACAGAAAGACTTAACAGAAACAAGATTTTTAATCAAGTCAGGAGAAACAAGGACGTTATGGAGAGAGAGAGGAGTGGAGGTGGAAGGAAAAGAGACAGAACCGAGTGTGAGTAATAGGAAGAGCATGACCGTTGCCAACGATGATGCGAGAAGAAGTGGAAGCGGGTGTGGAAAAGGAGAGGTTACCGGGATACGCAGCCATATGCGCGGAGGCGCCGGTGTCCATGAACCAGTCGCCACCGCCGCCGTACGCCCCAGCAGAGGGGCTCTGGAGGGCGGTCAGGAGCGCGGGGTCCCACGGGGTCGCACCCGGAGGGGCAGCGTAGGCCGGGGCAGACTGGGGCGCCGCGTAGAACGCCTGGTGGGAAGCTGGATGCTACCCCATAATGCCTGGGTAGGGGGCGCGCGGCATGGGCATGGAGTAGGCGTGAACAACCCCGGTCCACGGGTTGTGATCGGCAGTCCATGGCGGAGGGGCGGTGTACTGCGGGGGACGAGGCGCGGGGGCGGCGGCATTGGCGCCACCGTTGCCACCGCCACGGCGACGACAGCCACGGCGGCTACCGCCAGGAGGAGCCGGCTTCTCGGTCCAGGGACCGGTCTGGCCGGCCGGGGCGCTAGCGTGCCCAGTCCAGGGGCCGGTCTGGCCGGCCTAGTGACCGGACTGACCGGTCCACGGTCCGGTCTGACCGGGCGGCGGGGCGGCGGGGCGGCGGGGCGGCGGCGGGGAAACCCGGCGGCGGACCCATGGGGCGAGGCGCAGGGGCGCGGGGTGCGGGAGTCTGTGCGCCGCGGGAGAAGCCAGCGGCGAAGGCGGTGTGGGCCGCCCGAGCCCGGAGGTGCTTGAGGCGGCGCTCCTCGAGGCGCAGGTACGCCACGGCCTGCTCGAAGGTGGGCGTGGTGAGGAGCGTGAGGTTGGAGGCGGCGTTGCTGAGATCCTCGCCGAGACCCGCCGACAGGGTGGAGAGCATGATCTTGTCGGGAACTCCAAGTCGCGGAGCTCATCGGAGAGACTCTTCAGCTTGAGGGCGTAGTCATCGAGAGACAAGTCGTTCTGGTGGGTGCCGAAGAACTCTCGCCGGAGGAAGGTGACCCGCCGGATTTTGTTGTCGGTGAAGAGGCCGGTGATCTTAGCCCGCACCGTGTGGGCGGAATCGCCGTCGCGGACGACGGTGCGAAAGATGTCGTTGGAGACGGTGCCGGTAGAACCCAGCGGATGATGGTGGCGTCGATGGCGAGCCACTCGGGGTCGTGCGGCATGGCGAGGAGGTCGATGGTGCCGTCGACGTGATCAAGGAGATCATACTCGCGGAAGAGCAGCCCAAAGTACGTCTTCCACGGGAAGAAGTTGGCAGCGGTGGTGGAGAGCTTCAGCGGCACGCGCTCGGCGATGGGGATGTCGCGGATGATGGCGACGGAGGGGCCGGCGAAGGGGTTGCTGCTGCCGGAGCCGGAGGAGAAACCGGAGCCGGATGAGTCGAAGCGCTCCATGGCGGAAGCGGTGGTGGTGATGAGGGCCGGCGGCGCCCTAGATGAGAAGGGCGGCGGCTAGGGTTGGGAGTGGTGGAGGCCGGCAGCGCCCTAGAGAGGAGAGCGGCGGCTAGGGCAGGACCCGAAGGGTCTCTTATACCATGTAGAAGGGTTATTGGAGATTGCACAGCACCAATAGGGCCGGCTGCTCATATATATATAGGCGGACACATGTACAGTTACAGGTACAACCCTGAGAAAACACGGGGACCTATGTCTATACAATATGTTACTCAACAATAGATGAGCCACTACCATGTGGGCCCAAGACCCACTTACATATGACAGTTAAGCAAAGCATCAATGCTTGACAGAGCGAAGTCATACGCCATACGGGCACACTAATTGAGAGCAAACTGTATGTCAACTAGCAGTATCATAAACCTTTCACTGGAACACGTTCCAAAGCATATTTGTGTGACAAGATGAGCTAAATTTCTGCCATTCAGATCATTGAAGTGGTAATTTATCGCCTACAGTAGCTAGTGGAAATCTTTGTTGTCAAGATGGTGACGTTGATCTTGCAGTTTCAGTTCCTTGAGAGATCCCTAGACGCTCCAGTATCCATTGTCGAAAATACTGGAGCTCTTCATCCACCAGAGAATGTCCAAGAGCTGGATAAGCCTGGCAACATGTTCAGAAAAAAATATAGTCAGAGAAGGTTGAAAATCAAGTTCCAACCTGGAAATTCTTTCTGAATTTCATTTCTAATGGCTTCGAGCATGTTTCTGGACCACCTTGAATTCGCAGGCCATACCAAGCTCTTGGAGAAATGCACACCCGGATTGCCCAGCTTCAAACAGTACCAGCCCGTCTGCCATCCCATGGAACCATAAAACTGGTGTCTGCAGGTTTTGAAGAATTCAGGGCTGAGATAGAAGAGATCACACTTGCAAGAGCAGTGAGGACCCTGCTATGAAATATTCAGGTTAACTATGGTTGCAGCCACGCAGGTCTTGGCTGTTGTTACCTTTCTGGCTTCAGGTGGCACCTTCTCGGCAAAGGATTTGCTTAGAGGAATTGAACCACTGAAAACAACACACCTACCTAGAGTTTGGGGATAGAGCAGAACACTTGCTATGGCGAGAGCACCTGGGATAAGGAAACGAAAACTACAGTTCTATCAGTGCTATCTTCAAAGCAGAAATGACAGATGCAGATTTCAGCGCTTCACCTCCTTGGCTTAATCCACAAACGAAGATGTTTGTAGGACTCGTCCCGGCGGCCACTTCTTTGTTTATCATCTCGTGCACATGCTCAACCGCTTTAAGGACTCCCTTTTCATCTCTAGCAGTAGTCTAACAAAGTTGTAACAATGAGCAAAGTAAGTAAATCATATTGTAGCAAAAAGTACTGTAAAGGGTTAGAAAATTAGGGTCTGGTACAAGGATACATAAGTGCTAGACCATTAGAGCAACAATCCTCTGCAGGCACTCTGCTTTTGTAAGCAGTAACTTGTCCCACGATGTGTGATGTCCTTAAATGGCCGTGAGGATTCTAAAGGGTTACTATTGTGCTGCAAGAGGTTTTGTTTGTTCTAGTGCGAAGTGCTCCAATACTCGCTCTATATTTTAAACCTTCAAATTGATGAGAAAATATGATGTCATATCGTTCTAAATTGACTTTGCAGCAATCACTAAACCTAAAATTCTTATTTATCATGCTCGAAACGAGTAGCATTTACTTGTCCATTAGCATTGCCAGTTCCAGTTCACTGATTATTTACTCGACTGGAAGCACTATACGAGTCTATGACTATGCTGAAAGAAAGTGTGAATCTATCTTGATTTCTGACGCATGCATACGAATACTCTGCGCCGAGAGAGTGCATCCTCGGCAAATAACAGCAGCTGACATTTTAGCAGTAGCAGAAGAAGATGTGGAGTAACAGATTTAGTTGCAGTATAGTAACAACAGAAGAAGCTGTGGAAATTACAGCAGTGATAGGAACCCCCGGGATGCCGAACCAAGCAGTGATCACCTCATCACCTGCAACAAACATCGCAACTGAAATCGATCACAGGTACTTTCACCTCCCTCGAATCGTGAGCAACATTCGGTCAGCGCACGTACCGTAGCAGGCGATGGGGGTGGTGGGGGCGGTGGGGAAGGAGAGTCGGAGCTCGGGGACAGCGGAGAAGTAGGGGGCGACCTGGGCGCGGCTCTGCTCGCCCGTCTCGGCGGACCCGTGCAGCCAGAGCACGAGCCCGCGTCCCGCCGCCGCAGAGGGAGGCGCCATCCGAGGGTCGGGTTGCCGATCGATCGGCGGCACGGCCGGCAGTGCCATGGTGCCGTGGTGGTGAAGATCGATCGCAACCGCCGGCACCCTCTCTTGGAGTGGGCCTAACTGACGAGTTGTAGGTGGAGACTGACTGACGGACGACGACGATGACGGGAGTGTGCGAGGCGTGCCGGTGCCGCGCGATTGAAGAGTATCTTTTTTTTTCCATTTTCTTTGAACGTGGCGCGAATGTGCGATTGAAGTAGCCAGCACATGTTTCTGTTATTTTGTGTGACCGATCGATTTGGGAAATCCGGAGTCACATGTTAGTGAGAGTAGCTTTTAATCCCGGTTAGGATCATCTTTTCCCGGTGCGTCAAACAAGACGAGGGTTCAAAATACACCCAAATCGACACGTTCGGAGTGTCGAATTTGGAAACTAGGAATTGGGGGTTCGATTTAGCTTTTGATACAAGTTCAAGGTTTGTTTTGAGCTTTTTTTTCTTTACCTTACAAGCCCGGCCTCCCATGTGGGGATGGCTCTGGAAACACCGCCTGCGCGAGTGACGGTGATAGACGACCGGCGGGGATCCGTGGGAGGTGTCGCCATGGCCGCCACCGGTGATTGCGTTGCCTTTTGTTACTTGTCACTGACGAGTGAGACACACGGTTATGAAATGTTGAAATCTTGCTTAGGCTAAGTTAGACCTACCATATTTGCAGCAGTATAACAAATATGTGTCCGAGTTTGGCTACAAAAGTATTAAAAAGTGCTCAGTGTAGTCATTCCTTTGATTATTCATATAATTATTATCCATTACAAGGTGAACTAGCAGAATCAAGCCTACCGAGTTTGGAGGTGGACAAACATTTCATTCGCAATAAATTTGAGTGTCTCATAGAAACGTCCATGTCCATGATAACTAGGATGGTCACCACCTTCTTCGAGAGTATTGTCATTATCCCAACCACTGGAGCTAACACGGAGAGATGATATGCCAACAAAAGGTTCACGGTCCTTCCATGCCGGAGAACGTACCACCATTTAGGAAGGGATATCACCGTCTCACTAACGGACGCCATCGGCAACTAGTTGAAATACACTCACGGTGTATGACATGAAGAATCTTGCATGGACCAACTACTAACAAACAAATAGAACGCACTGCCTTCTAGCTTCTTTGCTTTTCTCCAGTATCTCAAAGCCGAAGGAAAGAAATGTAAGGCTAGCATGGCACATTCGGGATGAATGTCGCTGTCGATTTACATGTAGTTTGTTCTCAACCAAGTTCTTGAGAACATAGATATATATAGCTTAGAGATGTAGTTATGGAAGTATGAGTGTGCATGAGTTTTGTATTCATTCATGCAGATCGCATATTTTGCACCGCAGAAGAACTCATGTGGAAACATCTTGCTTTCACGCATGTTATTTTATTGATCATTTGACAACTGTGAATAAAGACTGCACTCACAAGGTAAGAAATGTTATCCGCCTCTTGTGTTAATTATGGCGCACAAGCACACACACATGCACCATCTACTGCGGATTGCATTTACGGAGCCTTATGATTAACGATGTCGCTACTAGTGTCTTACTTTTAATAGGAACATCACCTCCCTTTGCCAAGATACTCCGTTTATGGTGTCAAATATGGAGTTTGATTTGTAGTAGCTTGAGGGTAACCTCCTAGTTGTACAACCCCACATGCCATATCTTGACTAGAGTTGTTATTGATTATGAGTTTATCAAGTAAGATTAAAACATAGAAATATATATATCTATTAACGCACATCGGTTGGTGCACACACAACTATACATTCTTAATTTTTCAAAGTTCAGAATCCCAACAATTTTGACAAGAAAAGAAAACCTGAAACTGTATGCATCCGACAGTAACTTCACTAGACAACCACTAACCATATTGACTAAAATAAACAAAATAAATACAACTCCTAAGATGAGTCTTCAAGAAGGAAACTCCGCACGTGTGCTCATGACGATGATTCTAACATTGGTTTTCTTCAATGATGTTGTGTGAAGTTGACCACACAATAGTTTTCCCCCTTGGGGATGTTGGTGGAAATGATCGTTGTAAGTAGTTGATGGTTTGGAAGTGAAAGTGAGAGAGTTTCGTCACACTCTATCGACTATGGTCAACGAGGGAATAACGGAGAACCTAGAATTATATCTATAATCACGGGGAGACCCATAATCACTGGTGAACTCCGGCTACATGCTAATATAGGAGGACCTTTGGTTGTTACATGGTGTGTGTAGAACAACACGTCTTTTTTTTTCTATTTAGGATAGTATATTGCTTAACATTGACAACAACACCGACGAACAAATTGTACAATACATGAATGCCGGCAACTGAAGAGCATGTATGCCCAGCCGTGAATCTACCAAATGATATCTAAGATCGACTATGACACCTAAGACTAGTCACAATGGTAAGTATCATACACTAGTATCATGAACATGATACTAGTTTATGTTACCACCCCATAATGCATAGATCATATGTTAGTACCATAGTGCCATCATATTTAATGTTTTGTAGAATCTCAATGCAAATGTGTGTACATGATGTATTTTTGATTAACTTTTTTAGTTTTACATGCTATGATACGGTATCATATTATGATACCACTCTCATCTCTCACCTCATTAATTAGTATGTCACCTCAGATTTTTGCCAACATGGTATGCATGATACTACTTATGATACTTCCATTGTGGCTAGTCTAACTGATCACCTGGATTAACCTGTCCAGCAGCCATGGCCTGCATGCACCTTTATTTGACTCCGCCCATACATATATATACTACAAGGACATTATATCTTAATCTGGTTTTAACTATGCTTGTGGTGATTCCAAACTCTCCTATAATATAAATCTTTATCTTACTCTCCATTTATTTTCAGTTTTAATTTACTATCTTTTGTTTTTAAATTGGTTGTTCTTAGTTCACTACTACTTTAATATCTTTGGTTAAATACAGTAATTCGGTAGCAACCTACAGAATATGCTATTTCCAAGTTTGGGTCTGAATATGGCTACACTAACAACATATAAGCGGTTGTGTAGTTCCAAGTTGTAGATCTTCTCTTGACAATACTTCAGGGATAAATTTTCTCTTGTTTTGTACTACAAGCACCCTGATGTGGTGCGGGAAAATGCAATCATCACCGAGATGCGGATCGGGGATGGGGAGAGGGGGAGACGAGCGAGCGGTCGGTCGGCCGCTCCACATCTTGGGGTTAAGAGGGCGGTGGCAGGGTTGAGTGGGTGGTGGCGGGAGGTGGCCAGGGTGGGCGGTAGTAGTCAAAGAGCATCAGAGAGGGATCGAAGGGACATGATGCGATGAGCAAATTTTTAATCTGTCTACGCAAATATTGGTAGCGTAGCACAATAAACCTACACTACCAATAGGAACTTAGTAGTAGAATACCCTATTTTTGGTACGCTACTAGTATTTTGGGACCGTATGGACCCCTAGGTCCCACTTACTCATGGCATGCATTTTCCATGCGTACGCTAGTAGTATGATTCGACGCACCCAGATTTTGCACGCTACTAGGAGCCGATGGGTGCGAGAGGTAATGCCGCTCGATGGCTTTCACTCACTGAGTCACGTGATGGGTCCGCAGAAAAGCCACATCCCTAGTATATAACTGCAAGATGTGGCGCCGCGTCACCCGTGATGGGACAGCGATGTTGATTAATCGGCTAAAAGTAATGTTGGAGATTAAATGTTGTGTAATTTTAGTATTGCTATCTAAAGTACCGTCGAAGAGAGCAAGAGATAAATAGTATTTTTCCGAATAAAAGAGGGGGCAAAGAGTGGAGTTATTGTATAAGAGTTTTTAAAAAAGCTGAATTACTGACGGAAAATGAGCCACCCTCGAAAAATACTGAAGGATATTTATTGTGGAGAAGTGATAGTTGCAAAAAGTGTGTGGAAAAACTGTTGCCAACTAATGTAGAGTAATTACCATCGGAAAATTACGACCATAAAGTTGTGTCGGAGAATTACCCGCCAAAGTGGAAAAAATACTATTGCCAACTGATGAAGAATTATGGTTGAAAAATTACGCACCTTCAAAAAAGTATGAAAGTATAATTACCATCGAAAAGGTACGGTCAGAAAGTTGAGTGGACGAACGACGATCGAGGGATTAAAAAAGGAATGTAAAAAAGTGTTATTGCAAGCACGAAAGTTATGATCCAAAAGTTGTGTCGAGAAATCGCCACCAAAAAATAAAAAGATGTATTTTAAAAAGTAACTGTCTAGGAGTAAAGTACGTTACACTGGGTAACCACCGAAAAAAAATAACGATCAAAAAGTTACGGAACGAATCAATATCAAAAGATAGAGACGAGAAAACGGTAAAAAAAAAAGGTTGCACAACAAAATTGAAAAAAGAAAAGAAAACGAAAGCACCTACTTGGCACGATGTGATTGAAATATATAATAGTAGCTCTGCAGTGCAAGGAGGCGTGGAACACGGAAAGCTACCTTCCAATTTTTATATATGTACAGATATATAGATGAGATCTCATAATAGATAGATAGACTTGTTGTGTTTGATACTGTAGATGATTTTGATGATTTTATTAGATTTATTATAGACAGTGACTCAGCCCATGTTGCCCCACGCCCCCACCAGGACAAAACTGAGAGCATCCCCACTCGTTGACGCTCCCTACGCCCAAATCTGGCGAAATTTTCGTCCGGATTGGACGAAAATTTGGCCTGGGGGGCAGTATATTTCCAGTCGTGTGCTCCCCAAGCGGCGTTTCTCGGGGAAAAAGAGGATGGCCCGGGAGTCCGGACGAAAGAGGAGACACGTGGCGTGGGCGATTGGTTTTGCTCCATCCGGAGTCCCCGAGCGCTCCCCGGGGGGCCGGGGATGGCGTGGGATCGCCGGATGAATTTAGGCCCAAATCCGGATGAAAACGAGAACCTGGGGGCGCGACCGGACCGTTTTTCGTCGTCCGGATGTAAAAAAGGCTAGTGGGGGCCTTCTCGGGGAGACGAGTGGAGATACTCTGAGGCGTGCTAGAGAGGACAAAGATCTGGTCGGAACTCCGAAGCGTGTCCAAATAACTCAGATTATTATGTACGTTGGGCATCAGCGCGCATATCGTCCACATAACTCGGAAACATTGACTACTAATAGTGCGGCTGCAAGCTCCTGCCTCCAGATTAAATGAAGTGAAACCCATCCTCATGTCAGGATGCTTAGCGGGCCTGCGGAAGCCTGCAGCCACCCTCATCCTGATCCTCATGGAGCTATGCGCAGCCCCTCTCCTCTCAGCTGTCGCTCTCGTTTCACTGGCGATTCTTGTCTCCGTACTACTTGGCCGGAGATCCACACCGGATTCCAAAAAGATGAGGCGGCCTCCTGGTCCACGGCGTCTCCCCTTAATCGGGAACCTCCTCCACCTCCTCACGTCGGAGCCGCCGGTGGCTCTCCGGGACCTGGCGAGGAAGCATGGCCCGGTGATGTACCTGCGGCTGGGCCAGGTCGACACCGTGGTGGTCTCCTCGCCGGCGGCCGCGCAGGGAGGTGCTCCGCGACACGAACCTGGCCTTCGCGTCGCGGCCGAGCTTCGTGGCCACGGAGATCGTCTGCTACGGGAACCTGGACGTGGCCTTCGCGCCCTACGGCGCGTACTGGAGGACGCTGCGCAAGATCTGCACGGTGGAGCTCCTCAGCGCGCGGAAGGTGAGGCAGTTCGCGGCCATCAGGGACGACGAGACCCTTGCCCTGGTCCGAGCTGTCCAGCGCGCCGCGGCCGGCGGAGGCGGCGAGCCGGTCGACCTCGGCAGGCTGCTCATGTCCTGCACGAACTCGATCACCGCCAAGGCCACGTTCGGCGAGGCGTGCGACGCCGACCTCCAGGAGCAGTTCTTGTCCGCGATCGCGGTGGTGCTGGAGCTAAGCAGTGGGCTCTGCGTCGGGGACCTCTTCCCGTCCCTGCGGTTCGTGGACGTCGTCACCGGGCTGAGGCGCCGGCTCTGGCGAGCGCGCCGGCAGCTCGATGCTGTCTTTGACGAAATCATCGGTAGGTGCGAGGCGCGGCGAGAGGGGAAGAAGACGGCGGCGGCCGATGACCTTCTGAGCGTCATGCTCAGGATCAAGGACGAGGGGGAGCTTGAGTTCCCCATCGGCACCACAAACATCAAGGCAGTCGTGGTGGTAAGTGTATCTTTACTTTCTCAATTTATTACTACTTTTTGTTTTTGTTTTTGAAACTAGCAAGCCAGCCCTCGCATTTCATCTTCAACATGTTGAACATGTCTATGAAATTAATTTATGGTTTCAGAGATATTAGAAGTATGAAACTATAAATTACATTGTTTTATGACCACACAAAATGTTTTATTTAGTAAAATAGTACCCATATGAAAAATTGTTAGACCAAATTTAAGTTGTTGATTTATTGTACGATTTACTAAAACGCTAACTCACCTTTTTCTTTTCTTTCATAGGTAGTGCTATTCGTATTTTTTATTTCCTTCCTATTGTCCCCACCTCTTCATACAGGGCATCGGCGGTTTTAATCACATGTATTTAATTTATCATGTCAGATGACTATATCAACTCACGTTGGTCATAATTTTGAAAATGCTAATTAATAATAAATTCACTACATATCCTCACACAATTAATCTCTACTATTTTGACGGCATGTGATATTCTGCCCAACCTGTCATCACCACTCCTCGGTAGCATTATTCATTATGCCACAATTCGATACGACTATTGGAAGATTTTTACATGACTTATGTACTATGCTCCAGGACGGGCTCGGCTAACTGTCTTTATGTCCAATCCAACGAGAGTCGTGTAAGCCAAAAACTAAGGAAGACCAAATATTTATTGACACCTTCTCGATCTAAACTATATTAAACTGATGGGTTTGTGATCCATTCAATTTTTTTCATCGAACTCAGCTGGCTAATTATATCCTAGGCTAATTATCTTCATGTTCAATTATGATAGTTATATAAACCAAAAACTACAGGAGTTATACGTATCTTCTTTTGTTTTGCAAAAAATCAGCCATCTCTCATACCATTAGGGACCTCACACTTGTTGCTGTGTTGCTTGTCTCATGGATAATGCCGACAAAGTGATGGAGCCACCTGCTCGACATCGCAGCAATAGCACGCGGCATCCTTCGGATGGACGAATGGACGTAGTCGACCATGTGGTGGCCTAGCTCTACGCTAGGCGCGGAGACGACGAAGGAAAAACGGGAACGGAACGACAGTTTTGGGAGAGTAGCGACTAACTCGCACCTGAAATTGCTAGCGCCTAGTTTTTGGATGAAAAATTGAGAAAAAATTTACATCTTAATTATTGAAATGAAGAAAGTATTAAATAAAATAATCAATATCCAAAAAATACAATTTATATTTTTGGAGGAAAATTTAAACCTTAAATATTGGAACGAAGGTAGTATTTTAAATAAAATAATTGATATCCAACAAATACAACTTTTTTGTTTTTATTGAACAGTCTAGAGCCCTAGAGATATACGTCTTGTAAAACTCATTAATTTTTCCAAGATTCCTTCCTTTTCACGTCTTACCTGTCAGGTGATTGCTCTTCCTTTTGTGATACATGTGCTCCTTATTTAACGTGTCAAATATGGTTACACGGTTACATACGTACCTATTAGTGTCTCATTAAATCATACCGTAAATTATAGATCTAACAGGTAATATAATTTTGATGATGTGGATTAACGTGGTGTCTCTATTTTAGACCTCCGTATTGTGCTTTTAGTATATAATAGATAATAGATGAGGCAAATATATATTTTCCTACTCCATTAATTAAGAAAGAAGACGAGAGAAAAGGTGGTCATATTATTATTGATTTTCAAATCTCATAGGATTTGTTCACCGCGGGGACAGACACAACTTCGTCGACTGCCGAGTGGATCATGTCGGAGCTCATACGAAATCCAGAGGCGATGGCGAAGTCGCAGATGGAGATCCGACAAGCATTGGACCATAGGAGCCCACAAGACCACGAGGGTTGTATGGACATGTTGCCCTACACAAGGATGGTGATCATGGAGGCATTGAGGCTGCACCCGCCAGTGCCGCTCCTGCTCCCCCGTGTCTGCCGGGAGACCTGCGACGTCGGCGGGTTCGAGGTTGCGTCGGGCTCCAGGGTCATGGTCAATGCGTGGGCGATGGCGAGGAGCCCCATGCACTGGGGCGAGGATGCGGAGGAGTTTAGGCCGGAGAGGTTCGAGGATGGAGGGGTGCAAGACTACAACGGCACGCAGTATGAGTACCTGCCGTTCGGGAGCGGCAGGAGGATGTGCCCCGGCGGCAACTTTGGTCTAGCCACGCTGGAGCTCATCACGGTGAGGCTTCTCTACTATTTCGACTGGAGCCTCCCCGCTGGAGTTGGGCCAGATGAGCTTGACATGGAGATGATCGTCACCGGGACGGCCAGGAGAAGGAGCTCGCTGCATCTCGTACCGTCACAATATAAAATGCCGGTCACGGAAATTCAACTATGCTCTCTAGAGTGAAACCCACTATATATGGCCAGGATCCAGTACTTATTACACATCGGCAATGTACTGAACTTATTAAAACTTATTACGACCCATGCCATCCATTAGAGGATCACGTACTAATGCTGGTCGGCTTCATTGTTAATTGAGTACTTTATTATGCAACGCTGTAGTGGTTGGGCAATCACGATCAAATAATCCATCCAAATTTCGGTTTTCGCTACGTTCACAAAAGATGCTGCCCGACGAATATTCTTAGAGTTTTTTTTGTTTGAAAACTAATATTCATAGAGGTTTGATCGAGTTGCCTTGCAGCTTGTGCAACTGCTCGATAATAAATGTTTAATGATGACTAATGATCTATATTGACCAGGGCCGGCCCTGGGGAGGGTCTGGCGGGGCGGCCGCCTCGGGCCCAGAAAATTGGAGGCCCATATTTTCTGTATAGGTTTACTATACATTGCAGAAAAAAGAGAGCAGTTTTACGATTTTAGATGGGCTTGGTCTACAGTTGCTCCTTTTCTTTTCCTACTGGTTTCCAATCCGACTTGGTTTCCAATCCGACTGGCCGGCCACGACTTGAGTCAGCGCGTGAAATCTGTTCCATCTATCGATATGTGAAACATCGCCAATTTTCCCGAGCCCAACGCCTCGGTTCCTTGCCTGCCCTCTCGCGGTTCGTGGCTATCGCCCAGGCCGCCTGGTTTCTGCCCTCGCTCTCACCGATCGCGACCGACCGACCGCGAGACGATCTGCTGACTGTTGCCCTCATGCAGACTACGGTGCTGCCTGCTAGTCCGCCAGCCAGTGGCCATCGCAATTGGCAGTCCCAGTCCTGCCGTCGTCAATCAGGCAATCATCTAATCTGCGTATTATATTAAGATAGAAGGTAATAGCGCCAGCTGCAAGTTCTCTTGGGATTCTACTATATGCTCGACTATAATTTGGGTTCTGAATTTTGATTAGTAGTTGTTGTTCTTATTTGTAGGAGCGGGATTAACTGGTTTTGCAACTCGATACATCGACAAGAAGTTAGTGGACGAGTTTGATATTGATTCCATCGTCACAGACTTTGCTTCTACGAATTGGCGGAGGAAATTTTAAGGTATCATGTAAACATTGTTTTATATGAATATTGAAGTTCTGTATACTTAAAATTATTTATTTTTATCATCTCATACATGCGGAAAAAAGTAGTAGAGGGGCCCAAAATTTTAGTTTCGCCCGGGCCTCCGAAATCTCAGGACGGGCCTGATATTGACTAGCATGTGTAATCTAGCTGGCTCATTTTTTTAAAACATAAGGCTTGTTAAATTAATGAAGTCATTAACCGGCCAGGAGTACAGCGAAAACAACAACAACAAAAATGAAAGAAGAAAAAGAAAAAGTAGGATTGCCAGTTAGAGATACAAACACATGTGCAAAGCTGAAGTCTAAACCAAGAAGAGACCGAACAGAGCAGAGCAAGCTCCACACTACAAGATCTACAACGACACCCGAGACTACAGATAAACACCGGTAGGCTGCCCATGTCCTGCACGAACACGATCACCGGCAAGGTCTTCGTCGCAATATCGCTGGAGAGTGAACACACAATCTCGCTGGAGAGTAAACACATGTAGCTGTGCCTTGCGAATTGGGGGCTGGGTTGTTGCCTAAGCCACATGCGGGCGTGATGCTCAGTCTATTCTCACATCCTCACATCACGTCAGATGTTTTTCCACACAATTTGTTTTTTAAAATTTGTGAATGCATCCATTTGGCCCTTCCAAATGGGAGGACATCACTTTCAATACGTTGAAAGTTCACATTATGCAATTTGAAAATACCCTTTCCGTTTAAGAGTCGCAGGTTAGGATTGTGGGTTGCTGATTTCTGTGATCCAATCTCTGCCACTGTATGTAATATGCTCTTTTAAGTTCCCAATCACCATCTTTGTTCATTTTGGAAAAAGTGGTAGACAGTTCCTCTGGGAAATGATGTGTAAACCAAAGGACCAAGGTGCTCTAGGAATTCTTAATCTTAGATTGCAAAATCAAGCCCTTCTCATGAAAAATCTGCATAAATTCTATAATCACTTTGATATTCCCTGGGTATGTCTTGTCTGGCAAGCATATTATAATAACATAGGTTAACAACAATCCATCAACCCAAAAGCTTCATTCTGGTGGAAGGATTGCCTTGGTCTTTCTCATAAGTACAAGGAATTGACTAGTGTCAATATACAAAATGGGAAAGCAGTCCTCCTATGAAAGGACAATTGGAATAATGAAATTAGACATGACTTTTATCCCCATCTGCACTCCTTTGCCAGGAACCAAAGTATTACTGTAGACAAGGCATATGCTGCAAGCAATGAAAAGATTTATGATATGTTTCATCTTTCACTCAGTACTGTTGCACATGAATAACTTCATGATCTGGAAGAGGAATTCCTGAACATGAATGTTAGTAATGACCACGACATATGGTCTTTCAATTGGGGCAGTAATTTCTCCACTGAAGGTTTGTGTTGCGCGCGCCGTTCCAACCGGGACTAATGCGGCCCATTAATCTCGATTCATTTTTAAACCGGGACTAAAGCTCCTAGAAGCTTTGGGCGAAAGCCTTGTTTTCTACTAGTGATGCTTCGTACGGTCATCGCCAATAGGTACAGCCTCTTCAGGTTTCACGTGCAACAACCGGTAGGCCTCCAAGAAAATTGTTGGGTTAGGATCTTCAGACAGGCCCTACTTGCTGAGAAACTAGAATAGAGTCCAAAAAATAGGATAACTAGAGTTTGTGTAATAGGCTTAGTTAAACCAACTCATTTGAAAATGGAAACCCACCTCAACATACAAAATAACTACATTAAACCAGTTATTACATTAAATGTCCTATACAAGTGGCCGAAGATGAATGGCGACGTTGCTGATCATTGTGGTTGTCCTCCATGGCACAGGGAATCAGCATTGGATGCCTTGCAGAGGAGCTCAAAGGCGACAATGTGGGCTAGGGCATCACATCGCGGCCTATGTGCGGCGTGGATAGGGGTAGCCTAGGGCGGCAAGAGCATGGCCTAGGCTCTGCTTGGCTAGGGGTGACCACGGGAAAGACCTAGGCAGTAGTGCGCCGCTCGTGAGATAAGACTAGTCACAGTGGGAAGTATCATATTTAATGTTTGTGATAGTACCTCGACACATACTTATGTCATATTTAATGTTTTGTAGAATCTCAATGCAAATTGTGTACATGATATGTATTTGTCATGAAATTTTCTAGGTTTATGTGTCATGATACGGTATCATATTATGATACTACTCTCATCTCTCACCTCATTAATTGATGTGATACATCAAATTTTTGCCAACATGGCATGCATGATACTCCCATTAGGGCTAGTCTAAGGCGGCTGGGAAAAATAGAGACATAGGGAAATGGAAACATCCCGCTTGGATTGATTAGGTGGCGTGGTTAGAAGCGACAATGATGGTAAGCGCATAATGGCTGACATTTTTGGCGGTAAGCATTGGATAAAAGTTAGAGTGCTCGGATTTGTTGGATCTGCTTTTGGATCATTCTTGCGAGACATTTTTGTAATTTGTTTTGCCCGTATGCAGCCATATTTCTATTAATACACTGCGTTGTTGTGTAAGGGTGTAATTGGTGTCTTCCTTTTATTGAAAAATATAGATAGATTACCTAGAAGTTGCCAGGATGGGGAAGACTAGGAGTACGACGCAATAAAAAGAAATTGGACATGGGAGAGACAAAGAGACAGAAGTGAGTGGAAGACTCTACATGCATTTTTTCTCTCTGTCTTCTGGTATAGCTTAGGAAGAGAGCTCCGACCGCGCCGCCACGTGTTGGAAGTCAGGAACACACGGCGAACATGGATGTGCACTACTAAAAAAATGCCTAGCCACAATATTGTTACCAGTGGCGCATGGTGGTAGTGGTGCGCACTGCTATAGCACCACATTCAGGTGCTCCACTTCTGACAGACATAGTAGTGGGTAGTGGCGCACAACGACCACCGGGCCGGTGTCGAAGTCCATCCCGACTTGCATCCCCGGGAGCAGAGTCTCGGTGTGGTGGTCGAACCCCTGCCACGCCACGCGCCCGCTTGCGTCGGAGACGACTAGGTTGTCGTCGTCCTGTATCTGTGCCGTGCACTTACTGGTGCCCCCGCCGGACTCTGGGGAGATTGACCAGCGACGGTGGAGTTGGTGTCGGTGACATCAAGCGTGTCATCCTCGGAGAAGGACATGGTCGCGGCAACGTTGTCCTCCATGGGTCGTGGAATGGGGTCGGCGCGGTTGGTGACCCAACAGTGCTGACAGAGACGACGGTGCGAACTTCGCAGGTGTTGACCAGAACGAGGATAGTGCCTACACCACCACATCTAAGGATTTGATTGCCTTTTATATTTTTTTAGGGTCCAAGCTGCAAATGTATTTTTTTTTCATTTGGGGTTCTGCAAGTTATAATAGAGTAAATTAATTTTTTTGGTTCCTAGTCTGTCAACTCAGGTTCCTAGTCTTTCAACTCAGATCTATCCACCTGGATGCAACACTGGTAAGTAAAACATGTGCGCCACCAGTAGCATTTTTTCATTAGGCTTCTGAAAAAACGGTTTCGAACTCGAAACACGACGCGCGTGCATGGCAACGTCGGAGGAGGAGGAATGCACTATGACTCCTTCTCTTCCCGTTAACTTACAAGGACTAAAAATCTAAAATAGCTGACCCTTTTCTAACTTGCATTGAAGACTAAACTTTATCTTCAAAGTTGTCCGCAAGCTGGTACTGTGATGCGCGCGTTTTGAGATTTCAGAAATTATAGACTGAGAACCAACCTGAGGTTGGGTGGTTAGGAGGGTGGTCGTACCCTCAGCCCACCAGAGTTCAAACCCCAGGTTTAACATCTGTGTGTCTCATAAAGGCAGAATATTCATTCAATGGGAGGCGATGTTCCTGTCGACAGCGAGGCGCCTGTGGTGACTTCGTTAATTTCAAGATCTCCAATCTGCCGGCTCTGTATTTCGGAGGTGCTCATAGGGGTAGGGTGTGCGTGTGTGCGTTCATAGGGGTGAGTGTATGCGCGTGTATGTGAGCGTCTATGTTTGTACTGTGTTTCTCAAAAAAAAAAAAGACTATATGGGCTGCTTTTCTAGACTGCAACAAACATTATATTTATTTATTTATAGAAAAAAGCTCACGGGAGAGACGAGCCGGAAGAATTAGCATAAACGACACTGTCGCTTTGGAAAAAAACTAACAGTGAACTTCCGGAAAGGATACAATGTAATAAGAAACACCCTCACAAGTCGCGACTCGCAACTCTCAGCTAGTAGAAGCCGATCACCCAACACCAGATTGCTTCGTTCTAGCTGATGGAAAAGCTCAAGCCGCAACACGAAGACTTGCGCCCGGGAACCCCAATGCCAACGCTTTTCGTCCCTGCCGGTTCGCTTGAACGTTTCCCAGCCCATCGCTCGCAGTACTCCAGTTCGTAGGGCTCCAGCCCGTGCCCAAGCTCGTGGTACACCTGCGCACATTCCACGGCAGGATCGTTGATAACATAGCCAAATTACTTTACCAATTCCGAGTTCAGTACAAGTATAGAAAGAAGTGATGCCGTACCTTGAACTCGCAGCTCATGCCGATTCCCTTCAGGAATTTGGTGCCGTCCTGCCCCGCCTCGATCGGGACCAGGTAGTCCGCTCGCCCGTGCACCCACAGCACGGGAGTCTGCAACCAGAAGTGCATCAAGGAATTCATTCTGAAGAGAAAAACAATCGATCGCCTGGCAGCGAGCGGAAGTTCATACCTTCTTGGCCTCGGCCGTGACTCTGGACGCGAAAGAGGGGCCGAAGGGGAGGAAGCCGCTGAAGACCGCGCAGCCGCCCAGCGTCTTCGGGTACAGCAGCACGCTCGCGATGCTCAGCGCCCCTCCCTGGCTGAGCCCGAAGACGAACACGTCTTCCGGGCTCGTACCGGCGGAAATCTCCCGATCGATCATGGCGTGCACGCTCTGGACAGACCTCAGAACGTCCTCCTCTCCTTTCACGGATTTCTGTCCAAATTGACACGAACATTCAGCAAGCTTTTGCCAACTGTTTATCTAAGTAGTAGATTGGATAACTGATTTGGCAGAGGTAATATACTAACTTACGGAAGTAATGGGCGTGTCGTGGATGTCGAACCACGACGGCATGCGCGCGCCACCTGAGCAAACAAGAACTGGGAGCCTGAGCGACAAAGAATGGCTAGTGGAGGAGAGCGGAACTGCTGCGATGGCTATGATGTGTGATGTTTGTATGTGCATACTTACGGTTGCATGTCACGGGCGCGGTGGGCGCGGTGGGGAAGGCCCAGCGTGCGCCGGCGAAGGCGTAGCCGGCCACAGGCTCGTTGGCGCGCCCGTTGTCGCCGAGACCGTGCAGCCACAGCACGAACCGCGACGGCGCCGCCGTTGCCGCCACAGGCTGCTCCATGTTCGATCGAGCAGAATCAAAGCGAGGACGCGAATGGAGGGAGAGGGGTATGCTCGGTAGCTGGAGCTGGCTGCTCATGGAAAAGTCATGGCTTCGTTCGCCGCGCCGCGTGTTGACTTGTCACAAGGTGTTGATTTTTTTTTGCGTGTAA
Source organism: Lolium rigidum (assembly GCF_022539505.1). Classification (NCBI taxonomy): domain Eukaryota; kingdom Viridiplantae; phylum Streptophyta; class Magnoliopsida; order Poales; family Poaceae; genus Lolium; species Lolium rigidum. The sequence goes on along the minus strand of NC_061514.1, from coordinate 12,578,954 downwards.
GAGCATCTCCAGCCGCGTCCCCAAAGCGTCCCCAAAACTCGCCGGATTGAGCGTTTGGGGGACGTGTTTCGTTGGTGCCGCGTTTGGGGGACGTCGCTCCCCAGTCGCGTCCCCCAAACAAAATTTCGGAAATTTTAAACTTAACGAGATTCGACTAAGATTCGTCCAAACTTACATAGATTCGAACGAAATTTGACTAAATTTAAACTAAACCTAATCTAGAACCACTTGCGGCGGCTGGAGGCGTCGTAGTACTGCTGGAAGTTGTACATCTCGTCGGTGACGACCTCCTGCTTGACGCGCTCGTCGACGGGCTCGTCCTTCACCAAGCCGCTTGATCCTGCCTCGCCGTCGTCGGTGAGGTCCACTAGCGGCTTGCCGGAGTCGCGGATGGACAAGGCGATCGCCGCGTTGAGGTCGCCCCTCCAGGCGTCCTTGTCGTTCATGGACGCCAAGAACGCCGCCCGCGGACACTGGGCAGTCCTCGGGGTCGTCGGCTGCGGCGATGAGCCGGCTGCCGCCGCTCGTACTCCGCCGGCGAGCGCCGCTGCGACGGTTCCTCCGGCTCCTCCTTCACCTCCGGCTTCGGGATGAGGAGGGCGCCGCCGCGCCTCCCTTGCTGCTGCCGCTGCCGCTGTCGCCACGCCTCGTGTTGACGGGCGTCGCCGGCTCCTCCTTCACCTCCCGTTTGGGGACGGTATAGGGCGCCGACCGGTACGACGAGGACGGCGTTGATCGCGCCGGTCCTGAGAAAGAAGAGTGCGAGGAGGACGAGTACGTCGTCCTCCTCGGCTGCCATTGAGGAGACGACGGCGGTGACGACGGCATCTCCAACCTTGGAGCGCCGTTGCGGATGCCGCGGATGACGTTCTCGAGGGTGCGCCCCGGAACGCCCCAGAACCTGGCGCGACCGTCCTTGTTCCAGCTGTTGGGGCCGCCGACGAGCCCTTCGGTGCTATACATATCGACGTCGTACTTCGCCTTGAAGTACGTCGTCCACCAGGCGTCGTTGTTGTCGGCCGCCCACGTCAGATCCAACCGCTCCTCGGCGGTGAGTTGAGCTCGACGGGCCTTGATGGCGTCCCTCCATTGATCCGTGCGCGGCTTCGGCGGCGGCGGGATGCCAATGCCGTTCACGGCCATCTTCCTGCCGCCGCTGCTTGGCAGCCGCATGTCCGGCGGGACTGGATACCGGGCGTGGTACAACGCCCACGCCTCCGGCACGGTGAGGCTGCCGCGGCCGAAGCCGTTCGCCGCGGCTTTCTTGCGGGAGGACGAGCTCGACATTTTTGGAGCGGCGAGGAGAAGATCTGTGAGGGGGGAGGCGGCGGCGACGAGAAGGTTTGTGAGCGGTGAGAACTGCAGGGCGTCTTTAAACAACGGCGGCAGCGGGTGGTTGCACGCAATAACGCCGGCGCGGACGGCCACGCGGCCATGCACGACGAGACGCGTCTCTGCGTATCCTGGGAAAACAGGGACACCATTAACGTCGCTTGACCAAAGGTAGGCGACGGGGTTTTAGGCTTCCGAGCCGCTGACGCGTCGGGCCCGCGTCGGTTCGCCTCGCTTTTCGTTGTGTCCGGCGTGCCCGGTGCGTCCCCTGTGGGACGGGGACAGGCTCGGGGCGCCGGACACCTTATCGGGGCGCGCCGGACAAAAATGGACTTTGGGGACGCGGCTGGAACGCATTTTTTGTCCGGCGCGCCCCAAAATCTCTTTGGGGGACGCTTTGGGGGACGCGGAAGGAGTTGACTTGGGATTGTCACGGTCATGGTCCAACAACGCCTGTACGGGAACTGAGCAGAAGTTTCATGAACCTCGTGGGAATTTCATTCCCTTCCGCTGGAATGGAAAATGCTTCCAATGGGATTCAACTCAATTTGCATATCAAGAATCTCGCGTTATGTAACTTCTGAAAGAAACGTATCATCCTTGCATCTGATTTTTTTTTCCAGTAATAGACGCTTTATTGAACTTTGTCAGGTCGAAAAATATTCCACAACTCAATCCACCTCAAAATGTGACGGTGCAAACAAAGTATTATAACATTTGCTCAACAGGTTGCTACTTTTTCTTAATTTGTAAACGAGTCGGCTAAGACCTGAAAAGTCGCTCCGTTACAACGCATGGACAATTTCCCTAGTTTAAAAAATCAGTTAACTAATTAAGAGCAAAAAAAATTGTGTTTGGGGCTGTATCGAAGCAGCGCTCCAAAATTTATATGTACATGTATACTAGACATATGTCTATGCTGGCTTTATCAAAACAGAAAATGAAAATTTTGGATTTTTCAAATTTTGAGCTCAAGTAATGTTTGGGTTTCCTGCGAAGTAGCGACCAGTGATAAGCTGAAGCGATCAAGGTACGGCCTTTGGTGAAATAGCTTATAACGGGCGATGGCATGTTGGTGGTGGTTTTTTGGTAAGCGCATGAGGGTGCCGGAATGTACTAGCGGTTTTTAAAAATTTACTCAAGAGAACAGCACAGAGTTGTGCTTGCCTTGCCGGGGACAAAGGTGGTGGCGGGTAGGGCCGGCCCATAGGCATGGGCAGCGTGGTGCTCGCCCTAGGCCACCGAGAGGCAGGGGCAGGCAAGATAGTAATTCAACAATAGTACGTAGCAACATATTTTCGATCTTTACGTCCAAGATTGCAGTGTAATTGTAGAAAAAAGATTAAAGGGGCTAAGTCTCAAATAAATCAATCTCATCATTATAATACTATTATCTCCTACAAAGAGAGTGGATTTGGTGTTCGGGGGTACGTGCGCACCCACTAGATACCGTTGATTTGCTTTTAGATTCGCGGAGTGCTAACGGAGATCAAACGGGTTGTGAAATCCTAATCCCGCGATTCCGCCTGCATCGAGCACGGTAGGCTCGATTCCACCCGCGAGCCTGGGCCTCGCTGCTGCTCCTGCTCGAGCCGCTGCTCGCCACCAATCGCAGATGCCAAGCAGCGTCACGCCCGCTCGCCTCCTAGCCGAACCAGTGCGCCCCTCCAGGTCGCAGACGTCACCCAGCTCCGCTCCCGGCCGGCCGCCGCGCGTGGCGCCCCGCCGCATCACTCCCGCTCAGCGCCGCCTTGCGCCCCTGCCTCGCTGCTCCCTCTCACACCCGCCCAGGCCCCCTGCGCCTATCCACCTCGCCTCTGCCCACCTACCCTCTCGCCCACGCCGGCAGCCTCCGCTCCCTAGCTAGCCGCAGGCGCCCCGCCCCTGGCCCAACGCCGGCCGCCCCACATTTCTCCTCCACGCACGTGGACACCCCACCGTCGAGCGCTGTAGGGGATTTGCAAACCCCCAAAAATCGGATCGGTCCGCTCGATCCCACCCAATCTCGCCGACGCCATCCAAAATCGGAGTGGACAGGGGAGGAGCTGACCCGACGCGGAGCTTGATGGGGCGACGAGGCGCTCGATTTGGGGCTCGGCTGATTCCCAAATCGAACTCGCCATGGAGCACGCCGCGGAAGACGAATTGGCGTGGGCGCACGGGAGGAGGGGAGGGCGCCGGCGACGGGGACCGGGCGGCTCAGGGGTGCGCGACGGGATGAGGCTCAGCGACCGGTCGACGCGCGCGAAGTCGGCAGCGGCGAGGGGCACGGCGGCATCGGCGAAGACGAGCTCGGCCCCGGCATCGCGGACGACGCGGCCCGCGAAGGGGAAGAAGCGTGGTGGGGATTTTTATTCCCATATTTATTGAGTTTACTGTATCGAATCGTGCCTGGCTCCTCCTTTCCACCTCAGCACCTAACGGCAAGGACTAACATTGTTAGACACGTGTCGTTTCGTGGGGGTGTGCTCACGTACCCATTACCGAGCTTCATCCGCTCCTACAAACTATTAAGTATATAAAAAGGCTTCGTTTGTTTGTAGGAGCAATTCAGCACCACAAACCCTGTATCACACATTGGAGCAGACCAAAATGATCAACCATAGCGAGTTTAGCTATATCGTAGTCTCTCTCTCCCGTGAAAGCTCTCCTAGTTGTAGTTGAATTTATGTTAGCTAAATTTTCGTATTTATATTGTGCACATTTATTGGAAAAATTGACATAAAAAATTGTGTATACCAAAGGCATCTTGATAAGACTAGCAAGTCATGTGTAAGAGATATTTAAAGAATTCATAATACTTTTATGGTAGTTATAGTGTTTTTCAATATCCAATATATATAATGCATGCATTGTCGAAATATTAATGAACACTGTAACTCGAAAGAAAGGGATGACCATAAAAAACCAGTAAACAGTGGAGCGAAAGGTTCAATTTATGTTCCAAAAGTTTCTATGAATTTTCTTACATAATGGTACGCTAGAAATCTCCTATTGAGATATTTGTTAGGAAATAAACAATAGATATATCTAACAAACTATTAAAGATATATAAATATTAATGTAGATGCAAAAAAATAAGGATGCATATAATTTTGGAAATCTATAGTAGAAATAACATTATTTCGTTTTAGAATACAAGGTAAGTGTGGTAAGTGTAATAATTAATGTACATTGCAATAAAAATGATAAAATTAATATTAGTAACATTTCATATTTACTTAACTATGCTAACCATGTAATGGAAATGTATTAGAAATGTAATATAATAAAATAAGTTATACATGAGTATAAAAGTTACCCCCGGCATCACGACGGACACCCTCATTCCCCAGTGTTGCATTGCCGCCGCCTCGAGCAGTGACTCGGCGACCTCGCATTTGAGCTCGGCGGCCGAAGGCTCGCGGTGTCGGCCACGGCCAGGTCGGCGGTGACCTCGCTCCCGAGCAGCTTGGCGCGCGCCGCATGCAGGTGCTCGGCAGCGTCAGCGAGGGAAGCCCTGCGGACTGTGGTGGTGAGCGGCTCGTTGGCCGCGCGGCAGCAGGCTGGCACCCGGCGACGACCTCCACCCTGTCCTCATCAGCTTGGTCACGGACAAAGCGTTGACGAGGATCCCCGGGGCCGGAATATTTTAGCGTCTTGTAGTCCTCCATCTCGACGCCCTTGTAGAGCAGGGAAGTCCTATGGGCTGGCAGCTTGCCCTCGGCGTGTGGGCTCTGCTCAAGCATCATCTTGACGCGCGCCACCGTGTCGTAGGCATCGACGGTGTCCAGGGCGATGGGGTAGCTGAGGGAGAGGGCGTCGGCAACAACGCAGACGGTGGTGGAGAGCCGAACGCGCATTCTTGGCATGATTCCATAGTCATCCGCCTGAGCGAAGAAGAGGCGTTGCAGCTGCACCGGGATGCCGACGAACTTGTGGATTGCCTCCTTTACACACCGTACGGTCATGTAATTGAATGGCACCTCGGAGCCGGGGATTGCGAACTCGTGACCATGTGTCGTCACGATCGTGATTGGGTCCATGGTGGTGAAGCGGTAGCGGAGTGACTGTTTGATGTAGGATATTTTGTACCTGACACCACCTTTGTTGCTGCAAAGAAGGTCTGTAGTAACTTCCGGAGTTCTTCATCCAAAGCTCACTCTTTTTTCTTGAAGTTACAAATTTAAATGCCTGTCTTGTTTCCCTAACTCCACAAATGCTTCCTGGTAGGGGAAAACTGACTCAATCATCAAATATGTCGAGTTCCACCTAGAGGCAACATCTAATGAGGGCTTCTTGGTACAATTAATTCCTAGCTTCTCAACTACAGAGTCAAAGAGTTCTCGGGATTGTGAGCTTCTAATGTACTTTACAAATTCCCTGATGTTATCTATTATTCCACCCATCACTCGCAAGCCATCTTGAACAATTAGATTGAGCATATGAGCAGCACACACCCTATATGGAAAAGTGCACCGCCACCAATCAAGAGATTCCTCTTGAAGACATTATTTCTCAAATCATCAATCATAGAGCCATTGACTGTTGCGTTATCCAAGGTAATGATGCATAGCTTGTCTTCAATGTGCTAATATTGAAAAGTCTTCAACATTAGATTATACATTTGAAGAACGTCATGTGGCGACTCCATAAGAGCAAACCTTATTATCCGTTTCTGAAGCATCCAACTATTGTCTATGTAGTGGCAAGTGATGACCCACAAGTATAGGGGATGTATCGTAGTACTTTCGATAAATAAGAGTGTCGAACCCAACGAGGAGCAGAAGGTGTTGATGAGCAGTTTCAATGAAGGATTCTCTGTAAACACTAGCAAACGGGTTTTCAGGGGTATTTAATATTGCAAATAAATAAAATGTGAGTAAATAAAAGGCGGCAATAATAATTACAGCAAGTGGCCCAATCTTTTTTAGCATAAAGGACAAGCCGGTTGTTCTACTAATATCGACCAAATTAACGTTCCTGAGGAGACACGGGAGGTTTTATGTCAAGTGCTTCCGCGTCGCATCCTGATGACCCACAAGTATAGGGGGTGTATCGTAGTACTTTCGATAAATAAGAGTGTCGAACCCAACGAGGAGCAGAAGGTGTTGACAAGCAGTTTCGATGAAGGATTCACTGTAAATGCTCACAGACAAGTATTCAGGGGGTTTTGATGTAGCAGATGAATAAAGTACAAGTAAGTAAAGTGCGAGAGAAATAATTGCAGCGAGTGGCCCAATCCTTATTAGCACAAAGGACAGGCCGGTTTGTTTACTTATAATGACCAAACGTTCTTGAGGACACACGGGAATCTAGTCTAGTGCTTTCGCTTCATATAGCTGATTAATCTTTATTGTTTTGATAAGTGTTGTGTGGGTGAACCTATGCTAATGTACCGCCCTTCCTAGGACTAATACATACTTGTGATTATACCCCTTGCAAGCATCCGCAACTACAAGAAAGTAATTAAGATAAATCTAACCACGGCCTTAAACTCTGAGATCCTGCTATCCCTCCTGCACCGATATACCAACGGGGGTTTAGGTTTCTATCACTCCGGCAACCCCGCAATTGGCAAACGAATACAAGATGCACTCCCCTAGGCCCATAAATGGTGAAGTGTCGTGTAGTCGACGTTCACACGACACCACTAGAAGAATAACACCACAACTTAAATATCATAACATTGAATATTACTCAACCATACTTCACTACTAACATTTAGACTTCACCCATGTCCTCAAGAACTAAACGAACTACTCACGAGACATCATATGGAACACGATCAAAGGTGATATGATAATGAATAACAATCTGAACATAAACCTTGGTTCAACGGTTTCACTCAATAGCATCAATAACAAGTAGAAATCAACACCGGGAGAGTTTCCCCTATCAAACAAACAAGATCAAACCCAAATTGTTACAGCGGT